>NC_041386.1:296233876-296331821 GCF_002162155.2 Triticum dicoccoides | reverse complement strand
TGGGCTGGTGGAGATGGGCCTGGACGAGGTCGGGCCCAGGGGCGACGCTCCCCTCGTCGTCTCCTTCCTCCCGACTGCACGAGGCAGGAGGCCATGGCGGTCAACGGCGGCCGGGGATGGTCTTCGGTGAGGTGGGCACGGAAGGGATCAGCGGGAATGGACGGATCCAGAGGAGAGAGTGCCGGATCCGTCCTCTGAGGAGCTCCAAACGGCGTCGGGAGCGGATCAGGGCGGCGGCGCGCTTCCTGTCGAAGTACAGAGAGAGAGATGAGGAGAGATCGAGAGAGAGAGAGAAAAAAAGCCAGAGACAGGGCAACGGGGAGGCGCGAGCTCACCGGGACGGTGGCGCTCCGGCGCGGTGCTCGTCGACGGTGGCGAGGCAGCAAGGTTTGAGGGGCGACGCGGTGGAGGCGCTGGTGAGGTCAGGCGTCGGAGCGCGGGCCCGGTGCGGCCCGATTCGTCCCCGGGGCGGGCTGGATCTGGGCCTCGGCGGCGGCGGCGAAGTGGGGATCTGCGTGGTGACGTGGCGGGCTGTGATTGGCTGAGGAGGGCGGCGCGGACATGTCCGGCGCGGGGATATTTGTCCGGCGATGCGAGAGGGAGCGGGGCTAGGGTTTGCACCACGATTTTCGGAGGGGATCACATATTTATAGGTAGAGGGAGCTAGGAGAGTCCAAATGAGGTGCGGTCTACGGCCACGCGATCGTGATCGAACGCTCTAGATGATAGAAGGGGTTTAGGTGGGTGTTGGGCCAAATTGGAAGGGTGTTGGTCTGCAACACACACGAGGCCTTTTCGGTCCCTCGGTTAACCGTTGGAGTATCGAACGAAGTCCAAATGGTACGAAACTTGACATGCGGTCTACCGGTAGTAAACCAAGGCCGCTTGGCAAGTCTCGGTCCAATCCGGAAATGTTTAACACCCGCACATGAAAGAAAGGTAGAAATGACCACCGGAGGAGAACGGAGCGCCGGAATGCAAAACGGACAACGGGGAAAATGCTCGGATGCATGAGACGAACATGTATGCAAATGAAATGCACATGATGACATGATATGCAATGCATGACACGCAAGCAACGACAACGCAACAACATCAAATAACTGGATGACACCTGGCACATCGGTCTCGGGGCGTTACAACACTCCACCACTACGAAAGGATCTCGTCCCGAGATCTAGAATGGCACCGGAGGGAAAACGGAAGAGAAAGAGAAGAGGTAAAACTAAGTTGCTTCTTTGACCAATGAGTGAAACCAAAGAACCTTGAAAAGGTTAAGCCATTTTTAGAAAAGAATACAACGGAGATGAACGAAGTTGAAAACACTCCGTTAGAAAAGAGGGAGAAAGAACATTGCGAAAACCTTGAGGTTGAAGGGCAAGATATATATTGAAAACACTCCGGTTAAAGAAGGGAATCAAGGAAGACCAAATTCGGGCAGCACTCCGGTTGAAAAGAAAGAAATTGAATAAGAATATGGTAAGATGAGAAGATACTTGATGACATTACAAAACACTGCCTCCGGAACGAAGGGAAACAATATCTTGAGAGAGCACGATTACAACAAATGCTAGAATGGAGTTGTTGAAAACCAACAACGAAAAGAATAAGTTTGATATGGTCTGATGGAGTACATCTCAAATTATGAGGTGACAACCTGCCACTCACGGGAAAAGAATTGGATGGATATGAGCAAAATGACGAGAAAGTATATCGCACCGGAAAGGATGAAGAAAAACTTGGTTCCTTTATAAGCACCATGGATAACAACAATCCCTAGGGAAAACTTTAGGTGAAAAAAATAACCCAAAGTAACTCCAAAGAAGAGGTTGATGGATTTAAAATACCTCATTCTTAATAACATGTGAATCATGAAACATGAACTCAAATTATCAAGAATGACATAATACCACCTCCAAAGATACGGAAGAAAGAATTGCACTCTGGATTACAATATGAAGAAAGCTTGAGTTTCTTGGAAAATAATCTCGATGAACACTTTGAGAATGAATTAAATCATAGATGAACCATCATGTAGAACCTTCATGAAGAACTCCGGTACACAAAAGAATGATCGGACGGAAAGAGGGATGAGAAAAATAAGGTTAAAACCTTGCAATGACTAGATGAAGCTTAGCAACGAGATAAAGAGAAAACTTGGCACTCCGGGAAAGAAAGATGAACAAATGGAAACAAGAATTTGATGAGCCTCCGGAATAAGGAATTAATCACTTGTGTGAAACAAGAGTAAGAATTATGTTATGCGTATCCTTCACCAATTAAATTGATGACCAACAATGGATTTGGCATACTACTTATTCTCTAAGAAAGGATTAGGATAGATATGGCATCAACTTGAGAAGGTCTTCAACGAACAACCGGTAGAATTTGAAAGAACGGGAGTATGATAACATAAGAAGAGGAATCTTGAATGAAACACCGTAAGACTTAAAAATGAACGAAGAGAAGATAAAGAAAACACCGGGAAGAATTAGCAAATGAATGAAGATGCTTGAGAGAATTTAGATATATGAGAATGAAGAGATGACGAGCTGATTAGAGAACACTTGAACGATGCACCGGTAAGATTAGGAGGACGAGAGTTGGAAGCTGAGAATAAGCAAGTCTTCTGAAATGATGGGCTCCGGATAATCGAACTGAAAATACCCTTGAATATATCCTGACGGGTGAAAAAAAAGATTCTCACAATCGAAAATAATTATAAGAGGATGGCAACAAGCTAGCATCATGAATCTTGAAGAGAATGGAGCAAGATTAAAGAGAAACTCTTCTTCGGTCTCCAAAAGATGAGAATGACAACGAGAAACACCACCAAGAATTATTTAGGCACCAGAATAGAGAAGAATATAAAAGTTGAATCAACAATGAAATGAATTTTAAAGATCTTGGAGAAATACATTTGACTGATTGCAATTCATTCTTACGTCAAACTTCAAAAAGAAATTCGAGGATAGCTCCGGGAAAATAAGAAGAGTCAGGAAAGATCCTGGGAAAAGACCTGTGGGTTAGGGCCCACTCAAAACAAACACCGTTGAATGATTTAAAAGAGAGAATGCACCGGTTGAATTAACTGGCTTGAATGAGATACCAATCTCGAAATATCTTGGACGGAATGATAATGGAGATACAAATCCTCTTAGATATTATCAGCACTCCGGAACAAATGAATAGTGAGAAATGACTAAATGTGAGGTGCACCGGCACGAGAAAAGCATTTGAAATAGAGAAAAGAATATGATCAACACCGAAAGCTTGAATTGCATCCACCGGAAAAGGAAAGAATGGAGAATGATGAACTTGAATCTCCGTTAGACTCTTCATGAAAATCATAGGATAATAATATTGATGGAAAAGAATGGAGAGACTTCTCATCAATGAGATGATACTTGATTAAGAAATCTGAGTCCTTGAAGAAAAATGGTGGGAGGGTGGGAAAAACAAAGGCAACTTGGGACGAATGAAATGAACACCGTTGAGAGGACTGATACTAGATCTTGCTGATAGTGAAATGATCGGATCCACTAGAAGAGAGATACACCGGTTAAAAGGATTGACATGACACTATCGATTATCATGAAGTATTAGTATCCACATAGGAATATGAGAACACCATTTAGGAAAGGTATGGAATCAAACACTTGACATTGAAGCAACTCGAATACCACAACTCAAAAACAAAAAACAACGGATTGGCTCGCAGAATAAGCCGGAACAAACATATGATAGAGATTTCGTCCGAAGTTTTCGTGGTGGGGCCTACACAGGCTCGATCGTACAACACCATCATGTACAAGGCAGTGCACATGACATACGAAGCATCCACGAGTCGGCATAGCCAAGGACTCTTTAAGACACAACGAGACCACTGTAAAATCAACCGTGGATAGGCGGACCACTAGACGTCGAACCCCAATTTCATATCATACATCTGTCGGAAAGATATCCTAAGAGCTACTTGATTTCCCACCTATGAAACTCCCGAAACTTTCCGGTTATGCAATCAGGTGTTGGGGATACAGGGGAAGCATAATATCTCACCCAAGACTAGCAAATCTTACATCCAGTTGTATCCATCCTTCAACACATAACCAAGAAACCTTCGGAAATCATCTACCTCAACCTTCAAAAAGCATCCGTTATACGAGTTATGGCGATACTCCCGAACTCCCGCCCCAGTACTGGGTGGCGTCGAGGTTATCTCACCAACGAACTGCATAAAAGAGATTTTAGATGTCGGCGAACTAAACTCAGGTATTCCAGAACTGCAACGATAAAATTATGACGACAACACCTCGAAGCTCAAGTCCCCGGGACACTTCCACAAAACCCCTGACAGGAGGCACCAAGACAATGTTCTCATCATAAAACCATCGGAACGATTCCAAGATACCCGCGTGATCCTAAAATTTTTTTGGTCAAATTTGAGAAGAGAAGAGTCAAAACTCTACGTTAGGATGCCTTACCAGAGCGATGAAGACACTGGGGAGTAAAAAGAATTCCTGAACTCTCCGATATATAATTCCTAAATGACTCAAAACATTTTTCTAGACACAACTCGGCCGCTAAAAACGATCAAGCAGTGGGGCTCCTAAGGTCAGGGAAGGCTCTGATACCAACTTGTAACGCCCTCGATGCGGCTATATCTCCCACGTGTCGAAGCACGACTTAGAGGCATAACCGCATTGAAAGCAATGTCGCAAGTGAGGTAATCTTCACACAACCCATGTAATACATAAGGGAAAGAGATACATAGTTGGCTTACAATCGCCACTTCACACAAATGCATGAATAAAGCATTACATCATCCAAGTACAATCAAGGTCCGACTATGGAACCAAAATAAAAGAAGAACCCCAAATGCGACAAAGGTCCCCGATCGACCCCAACTGGGCTCCACTACTGATCAACTAGAACGAAACAACACAAAGGACAAGATCTTCATCGAGCTCCTCCTTGAGCTTGGTTGCGTCACCTGCACGGACTCATCGGCACCTGCAAACTGGTTTTGGAAGTATCTGTGAGCCATAGGGACTCAGCAATCTCAACCCTTGCGATCAAGACTATTTAAGCTTATGGGTAAGGTAAAAAGTATGAGGTGGAGCTACAGCAAGCGACTAGCATATATGGTGGCTAACATACGCAAATGAGAGCGAGAAGAGAAGGCAAAGCACGGTCGGTAAAAGTATGATCAAGAAGTGATCCTAAAACAACCTACGTCAAGCATAACTCCAACACCGTGTTCACTTCCCAGACTCCGCCGGAAAGAGACCATCACGGTAACACACGCTGTTGATTCATTTTAATTAAGGTCAACTTCAAGTTTTCTACAATCGGACGTTAACAAATTCCCATCTGCCCATAACCGCGGGCACGGCTTCCGAAAGTTCAAATCCCTGCAGGGGTGTCCCAATTTAGCCCATGACAAGCTCTCACGGTCAACGAAGGAATAGACCTCCTCCCGAGACGTTCCGATCGGGATCGGTATCCCGGTTCTTCAAGACATCCTCGACAATGGTAAAACAAATCCAGCAAAGCCGCCCGATGCGCCGACATCCTGATGGGAGCTGCACATATCTCGTTCTCAGGGCAACACCGGATAGGTCCAGCTACGAGTAAAACCGGCCCTCAAGGTTCCCCGAGGTGGCCCCGCAGGCTGCCCATTTCGGACCAACACTTAGACAAGCACTGGCCCGGGGGGGTTAAAATAAAGATGACCCTCGGGATGCGCGACTCCCAAGGGAAAAAGGCTAGGTGGCGAATGGTAAAACCAAGGTTGGGCCTTGCTGGAGGAGTTTTATTCAAAGCAAACTGTCAAGGGGTTCCCATTATAACCCAACCGCGTAAGGAACGCAAAATCCGGGAACATAACACCGATATGACGGAAACTAGGGCGGCAAGAGTGGAACAATACACCAGACATAAGGCCGAGCCTTCCACCCTTTACCAAGTATATATATGCATTAATTAAATAAGATATAATGTGATATCCCAACAAGTAAACATGTTCCAACAAGGAACAACATCTCCATGTTCCAAACAAGGAACAAACTTCAATCTTCACCTACAACTAACAACGCTATAAGAGGGGCTGAGCAAAGCGGTAACATAGCCAAACAACGGTTTGCTAGGACAAGGTGGGTTAGAGGCTTGGTTCAACAATATAGGAGGCATGATAAGCAAGTGGTAGGTATCGCAGCATAGGCATAGCAAAAGAGCGAACAACTAAGCAAAGCAAAGATAGTAGTGATTTTGAGGGTATGATCATCTTGCCTGAGATCCCGCAAGGAAGAAGAATGAGTCCATGAAGAATACAAACGGACGTAGACGAACGGGTCCTCACAAACGCGACGTTACCGGAACCAACCCGAAGAAGCAAACACCGGAAAAGAAGCACACAACATAGTAAACAACCAACACATGAACATGGTATGATATGCGGGATGCGGTATGCGATGCATATGCATGATTTGCAAAGGAATGAATGAACCTGGACTCTACTTGGAAATCCAAGTGTGCCACTGGAAAGATGAGATGAAATCACTTGAAAACGATATAAAGAACACCGGAATCGCAGCTACAGTTTGGAAATGGCAAGCGATTCAAATATGACCACGTTCTGCGATTTACAGCAAGTAGCCATCTAAATGCAACAAGATGAACATGCTACAGCACCCAAACATGACAACAAAATACATGGCAGGGATGCATTCATGATGCTTAACAAAATATGAACACTGAGATACGGCCAATTCATCCATTAACAGGTTCAAACAAGCATGGCAAAAATGCATATGGCAAACAGATTTCAGACTTAGTGAAATTAACACTTGTCTGGAATTTCAGATCAGGTAGCACTCTTCGGAGCAACCAAACTACACGCTACCGGACCTGAACATGGCAAAGTAAAGCATGTCATGGAGCTACTCAAAGAGCTAACAAAAGTCCCTTAGTGACCTTGAGCCAAAAGGGATCAGAAAATACAATTGCAAGCATGTGAACATGGCAAAAACATAATCAGATCACAGACTTATTGAAAACTGGAGCATGCTGAAAACAGATATCAAGTAGGCATGTTCATGAGCTCGATGCACTCGCTACGGGGCAAGTCATGACCAACTAAGCATACATCCATCAAGAAATGCTAAGTCCGTGAAATCAGCATTACCAAGTGCCTCACTTTGCAAGCTCGTGCTAGTCACCACACACATCCCAAAAATACATGGGTTGCACCTCTGGAAAGATGGCAAAAACCCTTAACAAAACATATGTAGAGCTCATGGGAATATCATGCACACAATAATCATGGCAAAAATGACAAATATCTAAATGGAGCATCAGATCTGACAATTATCTCAAATAGCACTCTTCTAACAGCATTTCGGGCATCAAGATGAACTCAAATGAAAATGATGCAATGAGATGAAATGATGTACTCTCTGAGACGAACATTTTGATATGCTTTATGCATGAGTCCGAGCTACGGATGCAAAGTTACGATGCGATGAACATATGCATATGAATCTGGGAATTTCGGGGCCTTAGTGAAAAAAAACAGGACTGAAAGGTGAGCGTTGGATAACTATTCATTGCACGGGCGGGGAATAGGAGGGGCTCACCCATGGGCTTCGGCCCACGAGGGGGGGAGAGGCAGGACGAGGCTGGTACGGTGGAGATGGGCCTGGACGAGGTCGGGCCCAGGGGCGACGCTCCCCTCGTCGTCGCCTTCCTCCCGACTGCACGAGGCAGGAGGCCATGGCGGTCAACGGCGGCCGGGGAAGGTCTCCGGTGAGGCGGGCACGGCAGGGATCGGCGGGAATGGACGGATCCAGAGGAGAGGGTGCCGGATCCGTCCACGGAGGAGCTCCAAATGGCGTCGGGAGCGGATCGGGGCGGCGGCGCGCTTTCTGTCGAAGTACAGAGAGAGAGATGAGGAGAGATCGAGAGAGAGAGAGAAAAAGCCAGAGACAGGGCAACGGGGAGGCGCGAGCTCACCGGGACGGCGATGCTCTGGCGCGGTGCTCGTCGACGGTGGCGAGGCAGTAGGGTTCGAGGGGCGACGCGGTGGAGGCGTTGGTGAGGTCAGGCGGCGGAGCGCGGGCCCGGCGCGGCCCGATTCGTCCCCGGGGCGGGCCGGATCTGGGCCCCGGCGGCGGCGGCGAAGTGGGGCTCTGCGTGATGACGTGGCGGGGCTGTGATTGGCTGAGGAGGGCGGCGCGGACATGTCCGGCGCGGGGATATTTGTCCGGCGACGCGAGAGGGAGCGGGGCTAGGGTTTGCACCATGATTTTCGGAGGGGATCACATATTTATAGGTAGAGGGAGCTAGGAGAGTCCAAATGAGGTGTGGTCTGCGGCCACGCGATCATGATCTAACGCTCTAGATGATAGAAGGGGTTTAGGTGGGTTTTGGGCCAAATTGGAAGGGTGTTGGGCTGCAACACACACGAGGCCTTTTCGGTCACTCGGTTAACCGTTGGAGTATCGAACGAAGTCCAAATGGTACGAAACTTGACAGGCGGTCTACCAGTAGTAAACCAAGGCCGCTTGGAAAGTCACGGTCCAATCCGGAAATGTTTAACACCCGCACACGAAAGAAAGGTAGAAATGACCACCGGAGGAGAACGGAGCGCCGGAATGCAAAACGGACAACGGGGAAAATGCTCGGATGCATGAGACGAACATGTATGCAAATGAAATGCACATAATGACATGATATGCAATGCATGACACGCAAGCAACGACAACGCAACAACAGTGAATAACTGGATGACACCTGGCACATCGGTCTCGGGGCGTTACACCCCTCAAGGATCAAACCCACAAAAACGACCTTTAAGGGCGTCATTCCAGGTGTAGAATCCCATTGCACAGGCTCAATTACACTGGAAGTGGTCTTTGGATCCCCGGATAACTTCCGAAGTAAAGAGTTAATCTTTGATATAGTCCCATTCCGCAGTGCTTATCACGCACTACTCGGGCGAACCGCATTTGCTAGTTCAATGCGGTACCACATTATGCAAACCTCAAGCTCAAGATGCCAGGGCCTCGCGAAGTTATTATAGTCAATGGAAAGACAGGGCGTTATCTCCGAACTGAGGAGCACACCGTGGCCCTCGTAGCAGAAGCGCAAAGCAGCGTCTCAAGGCAATCAACCAGTTCGGCGCTTCAAAGCCCGGACACCTTCAAGCGCGCTCGGGGCAATCGGCAAATAGACCGCCTGGCGTGATCTGAGCTCGCGTAGCAATGCGGCGGCCACCCCAATCCCAACCCAACGGCGATATTCGTACCACGCGTACATAATTACGCATTAATATGTCGCGACCGGTTTTCTGTATATTAATTTCAAGAAAATGGCCGTTGTGCTCACCAGCCCTAGGATTACTGTTAGCTGATGAGGCACCAACTTGATACAGAAATTTCAAGCAAAAAAAATGTGCAGTACAAGACCATTCGGGTCTGTGAGTACAACAATTGGTTTCTAGTGGTCGATGGCGGAAGCGGTTGGTGGTTCACCACGGTCTATGGGACTCCATTTCCCACAGGAACAGCTGACCAGGTTAACTCCTATCTTCGCGAGGCTGCTTTCACCGTTGCTTAGGTTCCGAGGCTGTCATCGCAATGCTCCTCTCCAAGAAAGCAATCTGGCCAAGACAATAGCCAGGGACAAGCCAGTGAGTACTTTTGAATGTACTCGCAAACATTATGAACACGGGTATAATATAGCAAATGATAGTCATGCGCTAAAAATATTCTATAATCAAAACGTCATTCATGAAAAAAAAATCCCGATGCATGCAAGCAGGTTATTTATATGCAACAGGAATAGGTAATGACGGAATAGTAATAAAAATCACCGATCGGATGTTTGAAGCGACGTCTCGAAAGGATAGTAAAAGTGAGCATGCCTCAATCGGGCGTCTTAGCGACACCACATAAAGGGCGTATAAGGTAATAACAAGCATGCCACAGTCGGGCGTCTAAGCGACACCACATAAAGGGCTTATAAAGTAAATAAAATAACAAGCATGCCACAGTCGGGCGCCTAAGCGACACCACATAAAGGGCTTATAAAGTAAATAAGATAACAAGCATGCCACAGTCGGGCGTCTAAGCGACACCACATAAAGGGCTTGTAAGTAAATGAAATAACGAACCTGCCACAGTCGGGCGTCTGAGCGACGCCACATAAAGGGCTTATATGAAAATGAAATAACAACCATGCCGCAGTCGGGTGTCTGAGCGACGCCACATAAGGGGCTTATATGAAAACATAATCATAGTGAATATCCAGGGGGTGGTACCGTCCCAGGGATATTCCTTATTTCAAACAATGCAAATGGTTAGTCCATAATGATAATAACCATAACCATCATATATCACAAGTCATAATCATTATTCTGGTTTAGTAGTTTCTCCTTCGAAGACCGACACTAAGACCGACACTTGACCCATCCCAGACTGTAGTCCTTAACCATGGACACGGCTATTCGAATAGGTTTAATCTCTGCAGAGGGTGTACTCTTTACCCACGAGTAACGGATTCCTGTAGTCCATCGGGACTAATTCCGTCTACGGCCTTTTAGTTGACAACACGCCTGACTTGCACACACCAGCTTAACTTTACTTGTGTCAGGAATCACCTGCGACACTTGTTAAGCAAAACTCTAAGTGGGGAGGCTACAACCTCGCGTAGCATGGGATCAAATTTCTACTGCGCGCTCTAAGGGGTGCCCCCCTCTCTGTCCCAACCGGATACACCCATGCCCCCGGACCAGGTGGCATGCCTACCGGCTACAACCGGTATCTTCCACCATGGCCTCTCTGTATGGTGTGTGCCAAGACAAGGGTTAACAACTTACTGAACCATACCCTACCTACGGCAGGGACTAGTGGCAGTACGAAACAAGTATGGGGGTTACTGAAACAAGACTCAATCTATGGCCGACTCAGGAGGCTTATAAATTCCCTGCATGACATGTATATCAAATATATTTCGACCAACAAAATCACCACCCATTATACCTTACTATGCCATACTGGACATAACCGTCCCGACGGAGACAGGCGACAAGCTCACGCCTACCCAAGGCAGAGGCTGTCCCGGATTCCTTTCTGGCATGCATGCAAGGCACATGAGGATGCTTACCATCACAAGTATATTCATTTCCAACAGCAAGGAAATCACTAATATGCATTCATGCAAATGATCGCATCATCACATAAAATAACGAGTTCTCCGAAATTAGGTAGTGTTATAATCGTGTCAACCAACACATCAAAAATATTATGCCAAGGTTCAAGATGCTTGCCTTCATGGTGTGGAAGGGCAGGGTGCACTCCAAATCTTTTGAAAGCTTTCTTCTCTTCCAAAATCCTATTTTCAAAAATATGCAAATAACACATATTTCAAAAACAGTACAAAAAAGTTGTTTGGAAAATTTTCAAATAAATCTCAAAATAAACTAGACAGAATTTGAGGGATGTAGGAAACAGAATCAACTCAATTGGAGTTGTATTTAAAAAGTTAAGCTCAGTCAAAGTTTTGGTAAAAATCTGCTATTTAAAATTGAAACAGAAAAAGAAAAACGTTTCGAATATACGTACACGTCGAAGGCTTATTCTAGAAACGCGCCTCCACTTATCCAGCATGGACCGAGCATGTGTCACTGATAGTGGGCCCGCCTAGCCCACTGGTCAGGTTTGACTAGTCCACCTTCCCTCCTCTTCCTCTTCCCGAGAGGGGGCGGAACTCCGGCGACGCTCGCCGGCGAATGGCGGTGCCGTTCGGGAAATAGAGGTCACCCGCGGGCTCAGGGGGTCGAGGCAGTCACTCCGGTGGTCACTTTGGTCTCTGGGGTGGACGGAGCTGCCAGCGGCGAGCTCCGTAGCGGACGGTGGCCGTCGGGCAAAGTGGGTTTGGGGCTACGGTGGTTCCCGATCGGAATCGAGCAGGGGGATGGGTTCACGGAAGAGAGAGAGAGCTTCTGGTGAAGAGAGTGGAGAGGGGGAGGCCCTGCTGGTGCCGGAATGGCCGGGGTAGTAGCGGCGGCAGGAGTTGCCGGAGAGGAAGAAGACGACCTCCTCGGGTAGATTGGCTGCCATGGGGGGAACTAGAGGAGTGGACTGAGGTTGCATGAGTGCGGGGACGAGCTCGGGGCTTCCTTTTATAGGTGAGGCAAGGCGGTTCCGCGGTGGCCATGGATAAGGTCGCCGGCGACCGCCATTCTGTAGCTAGGGCGTCGTGGCGGCGACGAGCGCTAGGGGCCACGCTTGTGGATGAGCTCGCGCTGCTCCAGGGGGCAGGTGGCGAGCGGCGCCGACCTGAGCAAGGGCTGTCGGGCGGCCGTGGCGGCTAGCTCCTGGCCTGCTGGGGACGTGGCGAGGGGCTGCTTGGCGTGATGCGGTGAGAAGGGGAGCGTGTGGCGCGGCTCTGCAGTGAGGGCAAAACCAGGGGCACGACGTGGAGGCTCGGGCGCGGCACGTGCAAAACGCGTCCTCTGCTTGCGCCCAGAGCACGCACAGAACATGCTCGACAAAATGTCAGGGCATGCTAGAGGTCTCGGGTGAGGCTGTCACTTAGCAGACCTAGGTTGGGAGTAGCTGGGAGTATAGTGGACATGCTAGTTTTTCCATAGGTGCAAGTTCACAGTACAATGACAAAAGTCATGTCAAAGCTGTTCATGCACTCAAGGTGTTTGACGAAATGCCAAAGGCACCTAGGCATTACTTCGACTGGCCAAAACTTCCAGATGGTGGTCTCATTAGATGCACAAGAGGGTGGTGAGGTTAGTTTGCCAAATGCAGAAACTTGATAGTGCAAGATTTGCAAAAGTACAATTTTGGATAGGAGGTAAATGACATCATTTCATGAACCAAAAATGATCCAATGGGTGCATGCTCCTGGACTTAGGGGTTTAGTAGGGAGGACTACAAGTAGGAAAAGGAATCATGGAAAAAGGAGCAACTAAAACTGTGGTTGCTGTACAAATCCTCAAGTTGGACCAGAATGAAAGTGAGGTTGGTTCACTCAAGTTTTTCAAATAACATCACTGGGTTTTTGCATAAAGTTGAATCATATGCTACTACCAACATCCCATGATTTTGTTGGAGGCTAGAAAGAAATATTTAAATGAGTTGTAGTGAAAAATTGCACTCTGGACCAGAGAAGAAAAATGGGTGGAGAGCTCAAAATATTTCATGTATAAAAGATATTTTTGTATGAAAGTGACTTAAAAACATCACATGACATCTCCAAATTTTGGTTGGAATTTTAAGTGAATTTATCAAATGGTTGTAGTTCAAATATGGCCTTATAACCTTGAAAAACCATTTTTCAAGAAAATAAAGATCAAGCAAATTAATTATGTAACTTGTTCTACTAATAAAATAGAAGTTTTTCTAGAGAGGTTAAACAAGTCCAATAACATATTTGAAAAGTGTTCACTTTGGGGAAAAACTCCATAATAACAAGGGAGAAAAATGGTTCAAAAAAATCAAAAGGGAGCCCAGAAAATAAAAGTTTTAATCTCCTGGCAAAATTTTAATTAACAAACAAAGTTGAAATTTTGGGGTGTCACAACACTACCCCACTTAAGAAAAATCTCGTCCTCGAGATTTGCTAAAGATTGTTTTGAAAAACAAATACTCCACGGTCACGTGTTTTTGCAAGCAGGGTATGCGTTCGAGCGATTGTGGTTGTGAGTCTGCTGTCGTGGTGCTGTGTGAAATAAAATAATCCACGTCGTGATAAGGTGTACGATGCAGCAACTCCGGGAAAAGAAATCTTATTCCGGGATTTTTTTTCGCGAGGGAAAACGGTTAATTTAAAGGATCATAAACCACAACAAAACTACACACATTAGTAGAAGCCAAATAATTGACTCGTCGCACAAACTCAGGGTATCACGCATAAGTCACACACATAAATAAATGTTGCAACAAAGAACACAGCAGCGACGTCTAAAATGGAAACGGTAACTGGACGGGGTCCCGAGAAAATGTATCTGGTACTGGGACTCATTCCTCTTCTATCTGGGGAAGTGGATTGACCAGTTTATGTATGTGTCTCTCTTGGCCAGGCCTCAGAGTTCTACCGATGCCGATCTGAGGATTTAAATCCGCGAGGCTCTAGAGACAACCCATCACACGTTGGGTTAAAGGTTCTTGAGCGATGACGTACTGAACAAGGTTGGCCAGTACTGGGTCTCTGTCAATTCGTCTGCCAGGAAAAGATGTTACTTCTCCGGGTGCTGCACGGCTCGGAAAGTAATAATACCCTCGTTCGCTGGCATAGGGTACCGCGAATCGAAGGCGATCAAGCGCTTCGTATGCAGCAGCTTCTATGGCTATATGTGGGGTTGGCATAGATTTTCCTACGAAGGAGACCTCCGTTGGGTCTTGGTTTGAGTTTACGTGTGGGATGTGTACTGCTGCCCAATATCTCGAGGTGGAAGGGGTGATTCTTGATTTGAATAGCTCGTACTGGGGTGGCTGGGTAGCGCCCATGGTACTGCAGGTAAAATCCCACAATATCTTGACAAAACTACCCGGGGTTGCATCTGGATTTCTCAGATGAATACTAGGGCTCGACATGGCTAGAAATGGTTGTGAGGATGGTGCACAAGATGAGGGGTGCTTGGCAGGGTCACGCGGTGGCCTATTTATAGCACCGGAGCTGGGTCATTTTTCCGTGGTGAAAGGTAATGATTTTGCCAGCTCAGCTCCAAGGGTCGGGGTCAAAGCCACAGATACATATCTCACCAAAGTGACGTATCACTGTGGAGTTGTCGGGGTGGTTTTGGTAGTTGTGCCCGGAAAATATGCAACTATGTGCGGACATACCCATGCAAGGTTAGTATTTAAAACAGAGGCACGATGACATGCTGCGTTTATATACATGGTCACACGAGGATACACTGGGACTCGACACTACTCGAGTTACTTAGTCTACCTCGTTCATATCCAAGCGGGTGTGCCTTGCGGATGTCGAGGCTTCTCCATCGGCTTCGCCGTCGGGGTTAGCCGGAGGGGGTGGAGGAACTGCAGGGTCGGGGTAGCGATGATGACCATCGCGAGGATTGTTGGCCACAATCCCGTTGGAGTGTGTTCCCAAAAGGCGACGAAGAGCTTCTGGGGTCATCAAAGCACCTTGGTTGGTGGCTGGGGCTGACCTCAAGGTCTCGATTGGTTGTCCGAACAGCACGACTGGGTTGTCGGCGTCGGGCTCATCTTCTCTTTTTACCGGGGCTTGGCGAATCAGTTCTTCATGAGCTGCGATCATATCAAGGGTGATTTGATCGAACAATCCTTCTAGTGCACCTACATACCGCACTAGGTGCAACAATGCAGGATCTGTCTCGTGATCTCTGTTGACAACTCGGGGTGGTCTACCGTATCCGTCACGGCTGGGGTAGTAGTAGAAGGAGAGACAGTTAACTCTGGGTGACAAGTGCCGGAGTTGAACTATAGCTTCTCGAGCAGCTAGTTGGATGGCTTGTGGCTCAAAAGAAGTTGTCCTTCCGGTGAACCTGTAGGGGCGTTCTGGCGATAGACCCCTACCATAGACGTGCACAGTGGCCCAGAATTGACGGCTCTCGCCGCTCACGGACCCTTGGTACACCACATATTCTGGGGGTTCTCCTAACGCAAAGGCACGGCGGGTGAGGTTTGCTAGCACGGTCACAAATCCTCCAAGGTTGGTTGCTGTGGTCTCAATGTGGACGATGGGTCCTGGCATTTTAGCTCGGTTTGGGTAGAGGCTGTGCTGTGTTGGGTTGAGGCTAGCGTGCCCTTTTATAGAAAAGGGGACAAAGTCTTCCTTCGCACGCTTGCGAAAAAGACTATTCAGGATTAGGTCACTGGCGCATGATCGACAGGTTAGGTTAATAGGTTGGGCACCGACTGTCAAAAGGTGTCGGGTCATTGTATGGCTATCTCGCAAGGGAAGCTTGGCTGGGGTTCGGTTAAGGTCTAGTGGGTGGTTAACCTAGGTTTATTGACCTGGCTAGGATAGAGTCAGCCAATGGTCAGCCTGGCTCTGATACCAAGTTTGTTGCGACCGGTTTTCCGGGTATTAATTTCCAGAAAATGGCCGTTGTGCTCACCAGCCCCAGGATTACTGTTAGCTGATGAGGCACCAACTTGATACAGAAATTTCAAGCAAAAAAAAGTCTAGTACAAGACCATTCGGGTCTGTGAGTACAACAATTGGTTTCTAGTGGTCGATGGCGGAAGCGGTTGGTGGTTCACCATGGTCTATGGGACTCCATTTCCCACAGGAACAGCTGACCAGGTTAACTCCTATCTTCGCGAGGCTGCTATCACCGTTGCTTAGGTTCCGATGCTGTCATCGCAACGCTCCTCTCCAAGCAAGCAATCTGGCCAAGACAATAGCCAGGGACAAGCCAGTGAGTACTTTTGAATATACTTGCAAACATTATGAACACGGGTATAATATAGCAAACGATATTCATGCTCTGAAAATATTCTATAATCACAACGTCAGTCATGAAAAAAAAATCCCGATGCATGCAAGCAGGTTATTTATATGCAACAGGAATAGGTAATGACAGAATAATAATAAAAAGCACCGATCGGATGTCTGAAGCGACGTCTCGGAAGGATAGTAAAAGTGAGCATGCCTCAATCGGGCATCTTAGCGACACCACATAAAGGGCATATAAGGTAATAACAAGCATGCCACACTCGGCGTCTAAGCGACTCCACATAAAGGGCTTATAAAGTAAATAAAATACCAAGCATGCCACAGTCGGGCGTCTAAGCGACACCACATAAAGGGCTTATAAAGTAAATAAAATAACAAGCATGCCACAGTTGGGCGTCTAAGCGACGCCACATAAAGGGCTTGTAAGTAAATCAAATAACGAACCTGCCACAGTCGGGCGTCTGAGCGACGCCACATAAAGGGCTTATATGAAAATGAAATAACAAACATGCCGTAGTCGGGTGTCTGAGCGACGCCACATAAGGGGCTTATATGAAAACATAATCATAGTGAATATCCAGGAGGTGGTACTGTCCGAGGGATATTCCTTATTTCAAACAATGCAAACGGTTAGTCCATAAAGATAATAACCATAACCATCATATATCACAAGTCATAATCAATATTCGGGTTTAGTAGTTTCTCCTTCGAAGACCGACACTAAGACCGACACTTGACCCATCCCAGACTGTAGTCCTTAACCATGGACACGGCTATTCGAATAGGTTTAATCTCTGAAGAGGGTGTACTCTTTACCCACGAGTAACGGATTCCTGTAGTCCATCGGGACAAATTCCGTCTACGGCCTTTTAGTTGACAACACACCTGACTTGCACACACCAGCTTAACTTTACTTGTGTCGGGAATCACCCGCGACACTTGTTAAGCAAAACTCTAAGTGCGGAGGCTACAACCTCGCGTAGCATGGGATCAAATTTCTATCGCGCGCCCTAAGGGGTGCCCCCTTCTCGGTCCCAACCGGATACACCCATGCCCCCGGACCAGGTGGCATGCCTACTGGCTACAACCGGTATCTTCCACCATGGCCTCTCTGTACGGTGTGTGCCAAGACAAGGTTTAACAACTTACTGAACCATACCCTACCTACGGCAGGGACTAGTGGCAGTACAAAACAAGTATGGGAGTTACCGCAACAAGACTCGATCTATGGCCGACTCGGGAGGCTTATAAATTCCCTGCATGACATGTATATCAAATATATTTCGACCAACAAAATCACCACCCATTATACCTTACTATGCCATACCGGACATAACCGTCCCGACGGAGACCGGCGACAAGCTCACGCCTACCCAAGGCAGAGGCTTTCCTGGATTCCTTTTCGGCATGCATGCAAGGCACATAAGGATGCTTACCATCACAAGTATATTCATTTCCAACAGCAAGGAAATTACTAATATGCATTCATGCAAATGATCGCATCATCACATAAAATAACGAGTTCTCCGAAATAAGGTGGTGTTATAATCGTGTCAACCAACACATCAAAAATATTATGCCAGGGTTCAAGATGCTTGCCTTCATGGTGTGGAAGGCCAGGGTGCACTCCAAATCTTCTGAAAGCTTTCTTCTCTTCCAAAATCCTATTTTCAAATATATGCAAATAACACATATTTCAAAAACAGTACAAAAAAGTTGTTTGGAAAATTTTCAAATAAATCTCAAAATAAACTAGACAGAATTTGAGGGATGTAGGAAAAAGAATCAACTCATTTGGAGTTGTATTTAAAAAGTTAAGCTCAGTCAAAGTTTTGGTAAAAATCTGTTATTTAAAATTAACACAGAAAAAGAAAAACGTTTCGAATATACGTACACGTCGAAGGCGTATTCTAGAAACGCGCCTCCACTTATCCAGCGTGGACCGAACGTGTGTCACTGACAGTGGGCCCGCCTGGCCCACTGGTCAGGTTTGACTAGTCCACCTTCCCTCCTCTTCCTCTGCCCGAGAGGGGGCGGAACTCCGGCGACGCTCGCCGGCGAATGGCGGCGCCGTTCGAGAAACAGAGGTCACCCGCGGGCTCAGGGGGCTAAGGCGGTCACTCCGGTGGTCACTTTGGTCTCTGGGGTGGACGGAGCTGCCGGCGGCGAGCTCCGTAGCAGACGGTGGCCGTCGGGCAAAGTGGATTTGGGGCTACGGTGGTTCCCGATCGGAATCGAGAAAGGGGATGGGTTCGCGGAAGAGAGAGAGAGAGCTTCTCGTGAAGAGACTGGAGAGGGGGAGGCCCTGGTGGTGCCGGAATGGCCGGGGCAGTAGCGGCGGCAGGAGTTGCTGGAGAGGAAGAAGACGACCTCCTCGGGTCGATTGGCTGCCATGGGGGGGAACTAGAGGAGTTGACTGAGGTTGCATGAGTGCGGGGACGAGCTCTGGGCTTCCTTTTATAGGCGAGGCAAGGCGGTTCCGCGGCGGCCGTGGATAAGGTCGTCGGCGACCGCCATACTGTAGCTAGAGCGTCGTGGCGGCGACGAGCACTAGGGGCCACGCTAGTGGATGAGCTCGCGCTGCTCCAGGGGGCAGGTGGGGAGCGGGAGAGGCTCGGGCGGCGCCGACCTGAGCAGGGGCTGTCGGGCGGCCGTAGCGGCTAGCTCCTGGCCTGCCGGGGACGTGGCGAGGGGCTGCTTGGCGTGATGCTGTGAGAAGGGGAGCGTGTGGCGCGGCTCTGCAGTGAGGTAAAAACCAAGGGCGCGACGCGGCACATGCAAAACGCGTGCTCTGCACGCGCCCAGAGCACGCACGGAACGTGCTCGACAAAATGCCAGGGCATGCTAGAGGCCTCTGGTGAGGCTGGCACTTAGCAGAACTAGGTTAGGAGTAGCTGGGAGTTTAGTGGACATGCTAGTTTGTCCATAGGTGCAAGTTCACAGTTCAATGACAAAAGTCATGTCAAAGCTGTTCATGCACTCAAGGTGTTTGACGAAATGCCAAAGGCACCTAGGCATTACTTGGAGTGGCCAAAACTTCAAGATGGTGGTCTCATTAGATGCATAAGAGGGTGGTGAGGTTAGTTTGCCAAATGCAGAAACTTGATAGTGCAAGATTTGCAAAACTACAATTTTGGACAGGAGGTAAATGGCATCATTTCATGAACCAAAAATGATCCAATGGGTGCATGCTCCTGGACTTAGGGGTTTAGTAGGGAGGACTACAAGTAGGAAAAGGAATCATGGAAAAAGGAGCAACTAAAACTGTGGTTGCTGTACAAATCCTCAAGTTGGTTCACTCAAGTTTTTCAAATAACGTCACTGGGTTTTTGCATCAAGTTGAATCATATGCTACTACCAACATCCCATAATTTTGGTGGAGGCTAGAAAGAAATATTTAAATGAGTTGTAGTGAAAAATTGCACTCTGGACCAGAGAAGAAAATTGGGTGGAGAGCTCAAAATATTTCATGAATAAAAGATATTTTTGTATAAAAGTGATTTAAAAACATCACATGAAATCTCCAAATTTTGGTTGGAATTTTAAGTGAATTTATCAAATGGTTGTAGTTCAAATATGGCCTTATAACCATGAAAAACCATTTTTCAAGAAAATAAAGATCAAGCAAATTAATTATGTAATTTGTTCTACTAATAAAATAAAAGTTTTTCTAGAGAGGTTAAACAAGTCCAATGACATATTTGAAAAGTTTTCACTTTGGGGAAAAACTCCATAATAAAAAGGGAGAAAAATGGTTCAAAAAATCAAAAGGGAGCCCAGAAAATAAAAGTTTTAATCTCCTGGCAAAATTTTAATTAACAAACAATGTTAAAATTTTGGGGTGTCACAACACTACCCCCCTTATGAAAAATCTCGTCCTCGAGATTTGCTAAAGATTGTTTTGAAAAACAAATACTCCACGGTCACGTGTTTTTGCAAGCAGGGTATGCGTTCGAGTGATTGTGGTTGTGAGTCTGTTGTCGTGGTGCTGTGTGAAATAAAATAATCCACATCATGAGAAGGTGTACGATGCAGCAGCTCCGGGAAAAGAAATCTTATTCCAGGATTTTTTTTCGCGAGGGAAACGGTTAATTTAAAGGAGCATAAACCACAACAAATCTACACACATTAGTAGAAGCCAAATAATTGACTTGTCGCACAAACTCAGGGTATCACGCATAAGTCACACACATAAATAAATGTTGCAACAAAGAACACAGCAGCGACGTCTAAAAGGGAAACGGTAACTGGACGGGGTCCCGAGAAAACGTCTCTGGTACTGGGACTCATTCCTCTTCTATCGGGGGAATTGGATTGACCAGTTTATGTATGTGTCTCTCTTGGTCGGGCCTCAGAGTTCTGCCGATGGCGATCTGAGGATTTAAATCCGCGAGGCTCTGGAGACAACCCATCACACGTTGGGTTAAAGGTTCTTGAGCGATGACGTACTGAACAAGGTTGGCCAGTAGTGGGTCTATTCATCCGCCGGGAAAACATGTTACTTCTCCGGGTGCTGCACGGCTCAGAAAGTAATAATACCCTCGTTCGCTGGCATAGGGTACCGCGAATCGAAGGCGAGCAAGCGCTTCGTATGCAGCAGCTTCTATGGCCATATGTGGGGTTGGCATAGATTTTCCTACGAAGGAGACCTCCGTTGGGTCTTGGTTTGAGTTTACGGGTGGGATGTGTACTGCTGCCCAATATCTCGAGGTGGAAGGGGTGATTCTTGATTTGAATAGCTTGTACTGGGGTGGCTGGGTAGCGCCCATGGTACTGCAGGTAAAATCCCACAATATCTTGACAAAACTACCCGGGGTTGCATCTGGAGTTCTCAAATGAATACTAGGGTTCGGCATGGCAAGAAATGGTTGTGAGGATGGTGGACAAGATGAGGGGTGCTTGGCGGGGTCACGCGGTGGCCTATTTATAGCACTGAAGCTGGGTCATTTTTCCGTGGTGAAAGGTAATGATTTTGCCAGCTCAGCTCCAAGGGTCGGGGTCAAAACCACAGATACATATCTCACCAAAGTAACGTATCACTGTGGAGTTGTCGAGCTGGTTTTGGTAGTTGTGCCCGGAAATTATGCAACTATGTGCTGACAAACCCATGCAAGGTTACTATTTAAACAGAGGCACAATGACAGGCTGTGTTTATATACATGGTCACGAGAGGATACACTGGGACTCGACACTACTCGAGTGACTTAGTCTACCTCGTTCATATCCAAGCGGGTGTGCCTTGCGGATGTCGAGGCTTCTCCATCGGCTTCGCCATCGGGGTTAGCTGGAGGGGGTGGAGGAACTGCAGGGTCGGGGTAGCGATGATGACCATCATGGGGATTGTTGGCCACAATCCCATTGGAGTGTGTTCCCAAAAGGCAACGAAGCGCTTCTGGGGTCATCAAAGCACCTTGGTTGGTGGCTGGGGCTGTCCTCAAGGTCTCGATTGGTTGTCCGAATAGCACGACTGGGTTGTCGGCGTCGGGCTCATCTTCTCTTCTTACCGGGGCTTGGCGAATCAGTTCTCCATGAGCCGCGATCAGATCAAGGGTGATTTGATCGAACAATCCTTCTAGTGCACCTACATAGCGCACTAGGTGCAACAATGCAGGATCTGTCTCGTGATCTCCGTTGATAACTCGGGGTGGTCTACCGTATCCGTCACGGCTGGGGTAGTAGTAGAAGGAGCGACAGTTAACTCTGGGTGACAAGTGCCAGAGTTGAACTATAGCTTCTCGAGCAGCTAGTCGGATGGCTTGTGGCTCAAAAGAAGTTGTCCTTTCGGTGAACCTGTAGGGGCGTTCTGGCGATAGACCCCTACCATAGACGTGCACAGTGGCCCAGAATTGACGGCTCTCGCCGCTCACGGACCCTTGGTACACCACATATTCTGGGGGTTCTCCTAACGCAAAGGCACGGCGGGTGAGGTTTGCTAGCACGGTCACAAAACCTGCAAGGTTGGTTGCTGTGGTCTCAATGTGGACGATGGGTCCTGGCATTTTAGCTCGGTTTGGGTAGAGGTTGTGCTATGTTGGGTTGAGGCTAGCGTGCTCTTTTATAGAAAAGGGGACGGAGTCTTCCTTCGCACGCTTGAGAAAAAGACTATTCAGGATTCGGTCACTGGCGCATGATCGACATGTTAGGTTAATAGGTTGGGCACCGACTGCCAAAAGGTGTCGGGTCACTGTATGGCTATCTTGCAAGGGAAGCTTGGCTGGGGTTCGGTTAAGGTCTAGTGGGTTGGTTAACCTAGGTTTATTGACCTAGCTAGGATAGGGTCAGCCAATGGTCAGCCTGGCTCTGATACCAAGTTTGTCGCGACCGGTTTTCTGGGTATTAATTTCTAGAAAATGGCCGTTGTGCTCACCAGCCCCAGGATTACTGTTAGCTGATGAGGCACCGACTTGATACAGATATTTCAAGCAAAAAAAAGTCCAGTACAAGACCATTCGGGTCTGTGAGTACAAAAATTGGTTTCTAGTGGTCGATGGCGGAAGTGGTTGGTGGTTCACCATGGTCTATGGGACTCCATTTCCCATAGGAATAGCTGACTAGGTTAACTCCTATCTTCGTGAGGCTGCTATCACCGTTGCTTAGGTTCCGAGTCTGTCATCGCAATGCTCCTCTCCAAGCAAGCAATCTGTCCAAGACAATAGCCAGGGACAAGCCAGTGAGTACTTTTGAATGTACTTGCAAACATTATGAACACGGGTATAATATAGCAAACGATATTCATGCTTTAAAAATATTCTATAATCACAACGTCAGTCATGAAAAAAAATTCCCGATGCATGCAAGCAGGTTATTTATATGCAACAGGAATAGGTAATGACAGAATAGTAATAAAAAGCACCGATCGGATGTCTGAAGCGACGTCTCGAAAGGATAGTAAAAGTGAGCATGCCTCAATCGGGCATCTTAGCGACACGACATGAAGGGCGTATAAGGTAATAACAAGCATGCCACAGTCGGGCGTCTAAGCGACACCACATAAAGGGCTTATATAGTAAATAAAATAACAAACATGCCAAAGTCGGGCATCTAAGCGACAGCACATAAAGGGATTATAAAGTAAATAAAATAACAAGCATGCCAGAGTCGGGCGTCTAAGCGACACCACATAAAGGGCTTGTAAGTAAATGAAATAACGAACCTGCCACAGTCGGGCGTCGGAGCGACACCACATAAAGGGCTTATATGAAAATGAAATAACAAACATGCCGCAGTCGGGTGTCTGAGCGACGCCACATAAGGGGCTTATATGAAAACATAATCATAGTGAATATCCAGGAGGTGGTACCGTCCCAGGGATATTCCTTATTTCAAACAATGCAAACGGTTAGTCCATAATGATAATAACCATAACCATCATATATCACAAGTCATAATCAATATTCGGGTTTAGTAGTTTCTCCTTCGAAGACCGACACTTCACCCATCCCAGACTATAGTCCTTAACCATGGACACGGCTATTCGAATAGGTTTAATCTCTGTAGAGGGTGTACTCTTTACCCACGAGTAACGGATTCCTATAGTCCATCGGGACTAATTCCGTCTATGGCCTTTTAGTTGACAACACGCCTGACTTGCACACACCAGCTTAAGTTTACTTGTGTCGGGAATCACCCGCGGCACTTGTTAAGCAAAACTCTAAGTGCGGAGGCTACAACCTCGCGTAGCATGGGATCAAATTTCTATCACGCGCCCTAAGGGGTGCCCACTTCTCGGTCCCAACCGGATACACCCATGCCCCCGGACTAGGTGGCATGCCTACTGGCTACAACCGGTATCTTCCACCATGGCCTCTCTGTACGGTGTGTGCCAAGACAAGGGTTAACAACTTACTGAACCATACCCTACCTACGGCAGGGACTAGTGGCAATACAAAACAAGTATGGGGGTTACCGCAACAAGACTCGATCTATGGCCGACTCGGGAGGCTTATAAATTCCCTGCATGACATGTATATCAAATATATTTCGACCAACAAAAGCACCACCCATTATACCTTACTATGCCATACGGGACATAACCGTCCCGACGGAGACCGGCGACAAGCTCACGCCTACCCAAGGCAGGGGCTTTCCCGGATTCCTTTCCGGCATGCATGCAAGGCACATGAGGATGCTTACCATCACAAGTATATTCATTTCCAACAGCAAGGAAATTACTAATATGCATTCATGCAAATGATCGCATCATCACATAAAATAACGAGTTCTCCGAAATAAGGTGGTGTTATAATCGTGTCAACCAACACATCAAAAATATTATGCCAGGGTTCAAGATGCTTGCCTTCATGGTGTGGAAGGCCAGGGTGCACTCCAAATCTTTTGAAAGCTTTCTTCTCTTCCAAAATCCTATTTTCAAATATATGCAAATAACACATATTTCAAAAATAGTACAAAAAAGTTGTTTGGAAAATTTTCAAATAAATCTCAAAATAAACTAGACAGAATTTGAGGGATGTAGGAAAAAGAATCAACTCATTTGGAGTTGTATTTAAAAAGTTAAGCTCAGTCAAAGTTTTGGTAAAAATCTATTATTTAAAATTAAAACAGAAAAAGAAAAACGTTTCGAATATCGTAGAAGGCGTATTCTGGAAACGCGCCTCCACTTATCCAGCATGCACCGAGCGTGTGTCACTGACAGTGGGCCCGCCTGGCCCACTGGTCAGGTTTGACTAGTCCACCTTCCCTCCTCTTCCTCTGCCCGAGAGGGGGCGGAACTCCGGCGATGCTCGCCGGCGAACGGCGGCGCCGTTCGAGAAACAGAGGTCACTCGCGGGCTCAGGGGGCCGAGGCGGTCACTCCGGTGGTCACTTTTGTCTCTGGGGTGGATGGAGCTACCGGCGGCGAGCTTCGCAGCGGACGGTGGCCGTCGGGAAAAGTGGGTTTGGGGCTACGGTGGTTCCCGATCAAAATCGAGCAGGGGGATGGGTTCACGGAAGAGAGAGAGAGAGAGAGCTTCTGGTGAAGAGAGTGGAGAGATGGAGGCCCTGGTGGTGCCGGAATGGCCGGGGCAGTAGCGGCGGCAGGAGTTGCCGGAGAGGAAGAAGACGACCTCCTCGGGTCGATTGGCTGCCATGGGGGGAACTAGAGGAGTGGACTGAGGTTGCATGAGTGCGGGGACGAGCTCGGGGCTTCCTTTTATAGGCGAGGCAAGGCAGTTCTGCGGCGGCCATGGATAAGGTCGCCGGCGACCGCCATTCTGTAGCTAGGGCATCGTGGCGGCGACGAGTGCTAGGGGCCACGCTTGTAGATGAGCTCGTGCTGCTCCAGGGGGCAGGTGGCGAGCGGGAGTGGCTTGGGCGGCGCCGACCTGAGCAGGGCTGTCGGGCGGCCGTGGCGGCTAGCTCCTGGCCTGCCGGGAACGTGGCGAGGGGCTGCTTGGCGTGATGCAGTGATAAGGGGAGCGTGTGGTGCGGCACTGAAGTGAGGTAAAAACCAGGGGCGCGACGCGGCGGCTCGGGCGCGGCACGTGCAAAACGCGTGCTCTGCTCGCGCCCAGAGCACGCACGGAACGTGCTCGACAAATGCCAGGGCATGCTAGAGGTCTCGGGTGAGGCTGGCACTTAGTAGACCTAGGTTAGGAGTAGCTGGGAGTTTAGTGGACATGCTAGTTTGTCCATAGGTGCAAGTTCATAGTGCAATGACAAAAGTCATGTCAAAGCTATTCATGCACTCAAGGTGTTTGACGAAATGCCAAAGGCACCTAGGCATTACTTGGAGTGGCCAAAATTTCCAGATGGTGGTCTCATTAGATGCATAAGAGGGTGGTGAGGTTAGTTTGCCAAATGCAGAAACTTGATAGTGCAAGATTTGCAAAACTACAATTTTGTACAGGAGGTAAATGGCATCATTTCATGAACCAAAAATGATCCAATGGGTAAATGCTCCTGGACTTAGGGGTTTAGTAGGGAGGACTACAAGTAGGAAAAGGAATCATGGAAAAAGGAGCAACTGAAACTGTGGTTGCTGTACAAATCCTCAAGTTGGACCAGAATGAAAGTGAGGTTGGTTCACTCAAGTTTTTCAAATAACATCACTGGGTTTTTGCATAAAGTTGAATCATATGCTACTACCAACATCCCATAATTTTGGTGGAGGCTAGAAAGAAATATTTAAATGAGTTGTAGTGAAAAATTGCACTCTGGACCAGAGAAGAAAATTGGGTGGAGAGCTCAAAATATTTCATGAATAAAAGATATTTTTGTATTAAAGTGATTTTAAAGCATCACATGACATCTCCAAATTTTGGTTGGAATTTTAAGTGAATTTATCAAATGGTTGTAGTTCAAATATGGCCTTATAACCTTGAAAAACTATTTTTCAAGAAAATAAAGACCAAGCAAATTAATTATGTAATTTGTTCTACTAATAAAATAAAAGTTTTTCTAGAGAGGTTAAACAAGTCCAATAACATATTTGTAAAGTTTTCACTTTGGGGAAAAACTCCATAATAACAAGGGAGAAAAATGGTTCAAAAAAATCAAAAGAGAGCCTAGAAAATAAATTTTTTAATCTCCTGGCAAAATTTTAATTAACAAACAAAGTTAAAATTTTGGGGTGTCACAACACTACCCCCCTTATGAAAAATCTCGTCCTCGAGATTTGCTAAAGATTGTTTTGTAAAACAAATACTCCACGGTCACGTGTTTTTGCAAGCAGGGTATGCGTTCGAGCGATTGTGGTTGTGAGTCTGCTGTCGTGGTGCTGTGTGAAATAAAATAATCCACGTCGTGAGAAGGTGTACGATGCAGCAGCTCCGGGAAAAGAAATCTTATTCCGGGATTTTTTTTCGCGAGGGAAAACGGTTAATTTAAAGGAGCATAAACCACAACAAAACTACACGCATTAGTAGAAGCCAAATAATTGACTCGTCGCACAAACTCAGGGTATCACGCATAAGTCACACACATAAATAAATGTTGCAACAAAGAACACAGCAGCGACGTCTAAAATGGAAATGGTAATTGGACGGGGTCCCGAGAAAACGTCTCTGGTACTGGGACTCATTCCTCTTCTATCGGGGGAAGTGGATTGACCAGTTTATGTATGTGTCTCTCTTGGTCGGGCCTCAGAGTTCTGCCGATGGCGATCCAAGGATTTAAATCCGCGAGGCTCTGGAGATAACCCATCACACGTTTGGTTAAAGGTTCTTGAGCGATGACGTACTGAACAAGGTTGGCCAGTACTGGGTCTCTCTCAATTCGTCCACCGGGAAAAGATGTTACTTCTCCGGGTGCTGCACGGCTCGAAAAGTAATAATACCCTCATTCGCTGGCATAGGGTACCGCGAATCGAAGGCGAGTAAGCGCTTCGTATGCAGCAGCTTCTATGGCCATATGTGGGGTTGGCATAGATTTTGCTACGAAGGAGACCTCCGTTGGGTCTTGGTTTGAGTTTACGGGTGGGATGTGTACTGCTGCCCAATATCTCGAGGTGGAAGGGGTGATTCTTGATTTGAGTAGCTCGTACTGGGGTGGCTGGGTAGCGCCCATGGCACTGCAGGTAAAATCCCACAATATCTTGACAAAACTACCCGGGGTTGCATCTGGAGTTCTCAGATGAATACTAGGGGTCGACATGGCTAGAAATGGTTGTGAGGATGGTGGACAAGATGGGGGGTGCTTGGCAGGGTCACGCAGTGGCCTATTTATAGCACCGGAGTTGGGTCATTTTTCTGTGGTGAAAGGTAATGATTTTGCCCGCTCAGCTCCAAGGGTCGGGGTCAAAGCCACAGATACATATCTCACCAAAGTGACGTATCACTGTGGAGTTGTCGGGGTGGTTTTGGTAGTTGTGCCCGGAAAATATGCAACTATGTGCTGACATACCCATGCAAGGTTACTATTTAAAACAGAGGCACGATGACAGGCTGCGTTTATATACATGGTCACACGAGGATACACTGGGACTCGACACTACTCGAGTGACTTAGTCTACCTCGTTCATATCCAAGCGGGTGTGCCTTGCGGATGTCGAGGCTTCTCCATCGGCTTTGCCGTCGGGGTTAGCTGGAGGGGGTGGAGGAACTGCAGGGTCGGGGTAGCGATGATGACCATCGCGGGGATTGTTGGCCACAATCCCATTGGAGTGTGTTCCCAAAAGGCGATGAAGCGCATCTGCGGTCATCAAAGCACCTTGGTTGGTGGCTGGGGCTAACCTCAAGGTCTCGATTGGTTGTCCGAACAGCACGACTGGGTTGTCGGCGTCGGGCTCATCTTCTCTTATTACCGGGGCTTGGCGAATCAGTTCTCCACGAGCCGCGATCAGATCAAGGGTGACTTGATCGAACAATCCTTCTAGTGCACCTACATAGCGCACTAGGTGCAACAATGCAGGATCTGTCTCGTGATCTCCGTTGACAACTCGGGGTGGTCTACCGTATCCGTCATGGCTGGGTAGTAGTAGAAGGAGCGACAGTTAACTCTGGGTGACAAGTGCCGTAGTTGAACTATAGCTTCTCAAGCAGCTAGTTGGATGGCTTGTGGCTCAAAAGAAGTTGTCCTTCCGGTGAACCTGTAGGGGCGTTCTGGCGATAGACCCCTACCATAGACGTGCATAGTGGCCCAGAATTGATGGCTCTCACTGCTCACGGACCCTTGGTACACCACATATTCTAGGGGTTCTCCTAACGCAAAGGCACGGCGGGTGAGGTTTGCTAGCACGGTCACAAAACCAGCAAGGTTGGTTGCTGTGGTCTCAATGTGGACGATGGGTCCTGGCATTTTAGCTCGGTTTGGGTAGAGGTTGTGCTGTGTTGGGTTGAGGCTAGCGTGCCCTTTTATAGAAAAGGGGACGGAGTCTTCCTTCGCACGCTTGCGAAAAAGACTATTCAGGATTCGGTCACTGGCGCATGATCGACAGGTTAGATTAATAGGTTGGGCACCGACTACCAAAAGGTGTCGGGTCACGGTATGGCTATCTTGCAAGGGAAGCTTGGCCGGGGTTCGGTTAAGGTCTAGTGGGTTGGTTAACCTAGGTTTATTGACCTGGCTAGGATAGGGTCAGCCAATGGTCAGCCTGGCTCTGATACCAAGTTTGTCGTGACCGGTTTTGCGGGTATTAATTTCCAGAAAATGGCCGTTGTGCTCACCAGCCCCAGGATTACTGTTAGCTGATGAGGCACCAAGTTGATACAGAAATTTCAAGCAAAAAAAAGTGCAGTACAAGACCATTCGGGTCTGAGAGTACAACAATTGGTTTCTAGTGGTCGATGGCGGAAGCGGTTGGTGGTTCACCACGGTCTATGGGACTCCATTTCCCACAGGAACAGCTGACCAGGTTAACTCCTATCTTCGCGAGGCTGCTATCACCATTGCTTAGGTTCCGAGGCTGTCATCGCAACGCTCCTCTCCAAGCAAGCAATCTGGCCAAGACAATAGCCAGGGACAAGCCAGTAAGTACTTTTGAATGTACTCGCAAACATTATGAACACGGTATAATGTAGCAAACGATATTCATGCTCTAAAAATATTCTATAATCACAACGTCAGTCATGAAAAAAAAATCCCGATGCATGCAAGCAGGTTATTTATATGCAACAGGAATAGGTAATGACAGAATAGTAATAAAAAGCACCGACCGGATGTCTGAAGCGATGTCTCGAAAGGATAGTAAAAGTGAGCATGCCTCAATCGGGCGTCTTAGCGACACCACATAAAGGGCGTATAAGGTAATAACAAGCATGCCACAGTTGGGCGTCTAAGCGACACCACATAACAATACTAGGAAAAGGCCTACTAATGGCGCACCTAATTTGGCCATTAATGGCGCATTAGTGGTGCGCCATTAGTGCCACGCCATTAGTATATTTTACTAATGGCGCACCACTGGTGCACCATTAGTATCTGGTATACTAATGGCGGACCTCAGATGCGCCATTAGTATATACAACAGTGCGCCATTAGTATGCCTCCCAGGGGGCCATGTATACCCAGGTGCTTTGGCATACTAATGGCGCACAACAACAAGATGCACCATTAGTAACTTCGGCATACTAATGGCGCACTGTTTAATGATGCGCCATTAGTATCCTTTGGCATACTAATGGCGCACTGTGATGTGATGCGCCATTAGTATGAATATTAGGTTTTTTTATTTTTTAATTTTCTATTTTTTGCACAGGTTACAAAATGTGTAATTGGACAAAATATAGACAACACACATCAACAACAGATTCATCGAATACAATAGAAGATTAGTCTCCGAATACAATTCATCATATTAGTCTCCGAATACAATTCATCATATTAGTCTCCGAAATTAAAAGACCGAACAAAGATAGAACATTATATTACAAGTCTCGAGACCGCGAGTAGCGAGTTTGTCTTCACATTACAAGTCGATATCGATCATCTAAACTACCATCACATAGAAGAGAGCTGCGATCATCACGATGAAACTCGTCTTCATCCAGTTCCTCCAACGCTCCCTCCCCTCTCCCGCTAGATAGCGGGCGTATCTAGATTCGGCCTCGGCCCTAGTGGTGTACCCTTTGTAACTGTTACCGCTGAATCAGTGAACCTGTCTCCGACACTCCTCCCAGTCGTCGTAGACTCCGAGAACCTTACCCTTTACACGACATACGACGGCATCGCTATGCACTAGCCAAACGAAACGTTAGTACCAATTCACAGACAATACATAAGCAATATATAAGTATGCAACAGAATGATCGGAAGAGAAAAGCAAGACATTAATAGCATCGATTACATCTAAGTTGAACGACTCTCGAAACCAAAGAGACATACTACAAGTTCATTAAAGTTTAATTACAACATGAGCCAATCGATGTTTCAGAACTAGACACAGCATCACTGCTTTCGACTCGACTCAAGGGACCGGAGCATGGATGAAGCCGCCATCTATCGTGGGAGTCATGAAATAACGGTCGTTGTCAGCCTGCATTTGTAGCATTGTGTCGATGTCACTGTTGGACGGTTGATTTCTGAGGTAGAACTGCCCCGAGGTATGAAGGACATCTTGATGGATGATTTCCGCAAACTCCGACTGGATGCGAAGGAATTCTTGTCTGATGTCCGCGTCCTGGATTGCCGACACGCTCGCGGCCCAATCTTTGAGTTTACTCGGTAGCAGAAGTTGATGATGGTCCCGTACGATCGCCCGCATGTGATGGATGGCGTAGTAGGCACCCTTTTGACCGCCAGGCGGCTGCTTGACGTAGCAGAACATCGTATTGTGGGAGAACACGTGCTTGCCGTACTTACGAATAGGCCTGGTGAAGGTGCCTCCAGATTTGGCGTAGCCGGGGAGAACATCATCAAGAACCTTCTTGACATTTGTGTAGTCTACGTTCGAATGACGGTCCGGGTCGAAATACATGGCCATGGAATATTTGGGGCTTAGTAGGATGAGCGTGCAATGTGTGTCACTGCAGAAAACACGGAATGTTAAAAGAAAAACGATCGAAATCTAAGAATTCATATATTATGGGGCGGTTGAGGGGAGGACTTACTCGGGAAAGTAAGGCACGAGGAAGTTATCCTTATCTTGGTTTGCCAGAATGACGCCTTCGAGGTAAGAACTCGCGACTTGCCGGTCCCCAGCGCTGCCCAAGATCTTGGCACGCATGTAGAAGGGGTCAACTATAAACGATGTCTGGGGTCTTGTCGCGAATGATCCGCATCTCCATACTCAGCGAAAATAGCCGAACGAAGGTGTAGTGCAGCGGATGAAGGTTCAACATAGCGTGGATGTCATCAAACCGCAGGACGATTGTACCCCCGATGGAGTTATCCACGAAGCCCTTGCCTTCTAGCACCTTGGCCGCGAAAACCGGGTATGCCACATCCTTCTCTCTGAGACGCCGCTTCTCCAAAGAAAGAACACAGTCATGCAGACTCCGCATAGCACCGATTGCAGCATCGAGCATATTTCTCGGTAGCATCGGCCTACCCGCCACATGCAGCCTCCTCATTAAATCCTCAGGTGAAGGTGGCCCGTCCTGAGCACGGATCGTACTCGGTGCCGGCTGGCCCGCACCCTTGTTAGTCTTTCTTTTGCGTGCCTTTTTCTTCTCTTGTAATGGGACAGAGTTCTGCTCACAGACCGCCTTCTTGAGTGTGTTGGGGCTGATAATATTTCGCACCTCGCCTATCTGAGGCTCGGTGAAGTCGGCAGCTGGAGGCGTCTCCTGAGAGCTGAACTGCAGACGACGCCTGTTGCAACTTGGCTTCTCCGCGGTACCAGCTAGATCGCGCATGTCTTTTGTTGGGTTGGGTTCTTCAGAAGGAGGCCCCATGAAGTCGCCACTGTACCCATGATCGACAAAGTACTGATCAACGTTGCCAAATGTATCGTCGTCGTCGTTTTGATCCTGTGCCATATGCATGTTTGGATCCAGTGGCATAGGGATGTCCGGCACCGTTGCGGCGGTCTTGCCATGGGGCCGACTTGGCACCGGCACGACTGGCGGTGTTGTCTTTCGGGTGGTGTCCCCCGCCCCCAAATGAATCTGGCTCTTCGGCCAAACCAGGGGCCAGCTCAGGCAGGCGCTGAGGGTCATCACGTCATCATCGTCGGCCCCGACGGGTCGAATCGGAGGTAACAACTCATCGCAGCCTGGCAGCACCCGAACCAGTTGAACCCTAAACAAGTTGGGTGGCATCTGGGTACCGTGGAACAAGGGGTTGCCCGGTTGAACGATTTTGCCCTTGGCGACATCGACCAACTCGTTGTTCACGAAGTGCAGGAGAGTGCACGGAACATCGGCGGCGCCCTGCGAAAACATGTAGGGCGTCAGGGATGCCCAGTCAAAGGCAAGGAGATGAAGTCCTCGACCAAGAGAGGCTTAATTAGTTACTGTGATGATGGCGTTGAGCTCGGCTAATGTCGAGGCACCGCCAACGGCGGGCGTGCAGTTGATGGAGGGGCTGCTTGCTGCAGAGGTGGCGGCCGGCGTACACCCGGGTGCATTAAGCTCCTGTGACAGCGTCGGAGACACCAATACCGCCTCCGCCGGAGACACCAATGGCCCCGCCATCGCGTTCTGCGAGTTGCTGGCCGTGAAGCTAGGAATCGGGGGCGGCCCCTGTTGGCCGCCCGCAATCCACGCACTCAACCCCTCGATCAAGGTAGGCACAATGGCGGTGATCGTCGCTCCGAGTTGTTGTTGCACTTGCTCTTGGACAATCTCCAGAATCCGCGCCACCTGTGCCTTGAGTTCTTGAACCTCGCACGCCTGGCTTTCCGAGCTGGTCTTTTTCTCCTTTCGCCCACCAGTGTTATAGTATGACGACCATTTTGTCGACAAGCCTTTGCCGGCCACACGACCAGCTGACGTCGGCTTACTGAGCTTATCCTTGTTCTTCATTACATTCAACGCCCTATTTAGAGTGGTGTCCCAAGGGTTGCTCTTAGTCGACCCCGCGCTACTGCTTTCAGTCGCCTGTGGAAGGAATGTGAACCATTTAGAAATTTGGCTTCATTAATTAGAATGCAACCATATGGAGCTAATTACACGGGGGTGTATTCCTTACCAGAACAAGCTCAAGCGCCCTGGTCTTCAGATCCGTGGTAAGCTCCTTTGTTTTCGGGTCCTTCTTGTACCGGGCCCTGACAAAGTTCCTGGTCTACTTGTCACCGTATTTATCGAAGAGGGGCGGTAGGCCTTGCTCGGCACGGTCCGCCTCCTCCTTGTCCCATATAGGCTCCGCCACTCTGTAACCGCCGGGACCGAGTGTGTGTTCCCCTAAGTTCATCTCCCGCATTTCTTTCCCCCACTGACTTGATTCGGAGTTTGCGGTGCTCGAGCAATTGATCTTGAAGTCGTTGTAGTCATCTTCGGTGATCGAAGGATTTTTCTCCTTGATCTTCTCATAACTCTCACCTTTCTCGATCATTCTCTTCACATTGATTTTCCAAGTAGACATGGCCTTGCTCATCTTCGTGAGGGCAGCATTGTTCACTTTATTCCCTTTGAGGCTTGTGTTTTCAAATTCAGCGGGGAACTTGTATCGTTCGTGCAGCTTCGTGAAGAGGAGGTTGCGCAAATTCTCTCGGTCAGGATGCCTCAGGTTCTCGGTGTTGATCGAGACGGTGCTCCGGAGAATGCACCCGAGCTGAAGCGAGTACCCCTTGACTATTCGTTCGGGCGCCGTTGGATTCCCGTCGGAGTCCACTTCAGTAACTTCCTCCTTGAGGGTGCGGAGCACGGTCGGGCGCCGGTCCTTATGTTGCCTCTTCGGTTGGCTGCCATCTGTGCGTGCGCCGCCATCATTAGTGGTGGCATCCTCGGCGGCACCATCAGTGGTGGCATCAGTGGGGTCATCCTCCGCGGCACCATCAGTGGTCTCAGGATCGGTGGGGAAGGCGGCGTCCTCATACAAGTGAGGTTGTTCCTCCATCTCCTGGGACAGCTCCCAGAATGCCTTGCCGCCCGAACCCCGGCCTCATTGTTGTTGACCATGTTTCTCTCTAAATAGGAACAAAGTTTGGTCAAAAAGTTGGTTATTGTCAAGGAACAAGATCATGGTCTCATCATTTAGGGTTTGTCGACACCGAGGCATCCTAAAAGCTAAGCTTTTATCATTGAGGGTTTTTCGACGCCGAGGCACCCTAAAAGCCTAAGCTTTCATCATTTCGGTTTTTATCGACACCGAGGCACCCTAAAAGCCAAGGTTGTATAATTAATGGTTTGTCGACACCCATGCATTAGTCACAAGTACCCCATATGTCCTATTTTTAGCAAAGTCATGCTAAAATTCACGAAAAATTTCAGCATGACCTTTGCTGAAAATAGGACATATGGAGTACCCGAATTTGCCGGAACAGAAGTTAATCGACATTCCAGCAAATTCAAGGGCCTCTCGGGTGGACAAGGCAAAAAAGGCCTCCATCACAACATGGAAAATACATTGGCATGTGAAGAGGTGAAACAATATATGCATCTGCAAGCAGTATCATTCAACATTTTGGACAAACCACTACAAGCAATACTGGATCAGATACAAGAAGAATGTGAGAAAATGCAGACAAATACTAACAGATTGAGGTGTTTAACTTGTGGTGCTCTCTGTGCTATTAACATTTCAAGTCAAAACCTTTTCTGGTTAGTAAGTGTTTCTTGAGCATATGTATGTAGTAAGTGTTTCTGCTCTCAGTGTTTCAGAACACATATTTTAGCTAGCTATCTGTTCACAATGTGCAACATGAGACACTGAAAACAATTGCTACCAAGTACATCTCAAGCTCGCATAGTATCACCACGATCTCTTCCTGTAGCCTTCTGAGTTGCCTCACGCCAATCGACTTCCGAGAGATGACGTCGAAAAAGTTGCATAGGCCAAATAGCATTTCACGGACGTGCGCGTCCATGATCCCACGGATTGCAACTGGAAGTATCTGCGTCATCAGCACGTGACAGTCGTGAGACTTCATCCCGCTGAACTTCTGCTTCGCTGGTTCTAGGTATCTGCTTATCTTCCCCGCGTAACCGTAAGGAAGTTTTACTCCTAGGAGGCAGGTGGAAAACTGCTCGATCTCCTCCCGACTTAGAGTGAAGCACGCGAGAGGGTAGTCATTTCCGGTCTTCTTGGCCTTTTTGCCTTTGCGACGACTTTCTGTGTCCTGCTTCGCCTCATCATCATCATCATCATCATATATATATAGCGTGAAGCTCCTACCTGATGCCCATTGATTTCAAGTCTGCCCTTGCTTTCGGCCCATCTTTGGTCCTCTCTGGCATGTTGAGCAGGGTACCAAGCAGACTCTTGCACACGTTCTTCGTGATATGCATGACATCAAGGCTGTGAGGCACATGGTGGATCTTCCAGTACGGCAAGTCCCAGAAAACAGACCTCGTTTTCCATACCTTCAGCAGCGGCTCTAGCGCCTTTCGCTTCTTTCCCGGCTCTGGCGCCTTTTGCTTCTTTCCCGGCGGTGGGCAGTCTTTCCAATTTTTCAACAGCTTGTCTATTTCCTCGCCGCTCCTCGTACACGGGCGTTTTTGGGGTTCGGTTTCACCATCGAACAGATCCTTGCGTTTCCTCCATGGGTCATCGTCGCGAAGCCACCTTCGATGTCCCATAAACACGGTTTTCGAAGACCCGGGATCTCTATCTAGCTGGCGATATGTTGTGTCATCCATGCACCTTACGCATCCAGAAAATCCGTGGACTACCTGCCCCGCGAGATATCCGTAACCGAGATAGTCGTGCACCATCGTGAGCAGTGCGGCTCTCATAGGGAAATATGCTTCCTCTGCGGCGTCCCACGTATTGGCTAGCGTTTTCCACAGTGTGTCTAGCTCCTCCTTCAGCAGCCCCAGATACAGATTGATGTCGTTCCCTGGTTGTTTCGGCCCTTCAATTAGCATACTCATGTGAATGTACTTCCTCTTCATGCACAACCAGGGGGGAAGGTTGTACATCCACACAAACATAGGCCAGGTGCTATGTGTGCTTCTCTGGCTGCCAAACGGATTGACTCCATCGGTGCTCGCGCCCAACACGATGTTCCTTGGATCCTTCCCAAATTCTGGGTATTCGAAGTTCAACGCTTGCCACTGGCTTGCATCCTTAGGGTGACTCAGCATCTTGTCTTTTTTATCTATCTCCGGATCATTTGCGTCATCTTCTCGCTTCTTCTCCTCCCTATCCGTGTGCCAATGCAGGAGCTTTGCTACCTTAGGGTCCGCGAAATACCGCTGCAGACGAGGAGTGATCGGAAAGTACCACACCACTTTTCGAGGAGCTTTCTTCCTCTTCTTGTATCGCATGACGCCGCACACCGGACATATGGTAGACTCCGCGTGCTCGTCCCGATAAATGATGCAATTGTTCATGCACACATGGTATTTCACGTGCGGTAAATCCAGAGGACACACGATTTTCTTCGCCTCCTCCAAACTGGTCGGGCACTTGTTCCCCTTGGGAAGACGTTCGTGCCAGAATGACATGTTCTCGTCGAAGCATGCGTCGGTCATTTTATGTTTTACCTTCATCTCCAGAGCCATGAGCGTTACTTTCAGGCAGGTATCCTCGGGCCTGCATCCTTCATACAATGGAGTAACCGCGTCTAACTCAAGTTGATCCATCTTGGCTTTCTCTCAGGCGGCAGCTCTTGCGTTATCCGTCTGCTTGAGAAGCAGCTCTTGAATATGAGGGTCCTGCACCCAGCCCATCGATGGTCCAGCGTCGTTTGCTCCGCCGGCATCATCATCTTCATGATCATGCCCGTTGTATGCTCCGGCATCTTCCTCATCATCATGTCCTGCATCTTCTACATGATGACTGTGTACAGCATCACCGTCATGATCATCTCCTGGGGATTCTTCGTCTTCTCGCCCGCCCGAGCCGCGGTGGTTGTCTTGCTGCCCTTCCTCATTTCTTGCCCGGCCCCCATGGACGACTTCGTAGTCATCTTCATCACCTTGCCACCGATAGCCATCCATGAAACCACGCAAGAGCACGTGGTCCCGCACTTGCCCGGAATCCGGGTCCGCAATAAGGCTCTTCAACTTGCATCTTTGACATGGACATCTTATCTCCGTTTCGTTCTTTTGAAGCATCTCGGCCTTCACGGACCTCAAAAACCTATTCACGATGCCTTCGGTCATCGTGCGGACCATGGTCGCCTGCGGGGTAGAGCAAAACGATATTTTAGAACCAAGAAAAAATTTGGCATGACTTTCCCTAAAAATAGGACCAAAAAGAATGCTTAATGCCAAAATTCTCGCCGAAACGGAAATGAATCAACATTCCGGCAAAATATTGGCAACTATCGCATTTCAAATACCGGTACACCTCCAAACACAAACACATATGCAACACCACAAACATATGCAACACCACGAACATACATAGATCTAGCTAGGCCATAAAAAGTGCATGTGCACATTGTTGTAGGGAGAACAACATAAATATAGCTTCCCCCCTTACTTACTTATCAAAACAAGGTAATTTAACCACTTAAATTGAATGAATCTATGGTGGAAATGAGGTGAAAAAGAGGAGGCACCCGAGACAAGGAGGAGGCGGAGAGAATGAAGTGGGGAAAAAGTGAGTGTGGGTAGGAGAGGCTGTCCATAATATCTTGTTGCTGCCCACTTACTAATGGCTCACCAACTCTAAATGCGCCATTAGTAATCCAGGTTACTAATGGCGCACCTTTTGGTGGTGCACCATTAGTAGTTTTGCAAAAAAAAACATACTAATGGTGCACTGTTCCACAGTGTGCCATTACTAGTTTAAACTAGTAATGGCGCACGGTGGAACAGTGCGCCATTTGTAGTTTTGCAAAAAAAAGGAACAAAAGATATAATAAAAAAACAACATTAGTGGCGCACTTTCCGACAGGTGCGCCATTACTAGTTACAACTAGTAATGGCGCACTGTGTCTGGATGCGCCATTAGTATGTTTGGACAGGCGCACTAGTTCAAAAAAAATTGATACTAATGGCGCACCCTGGGCCAGGTGCGCCATTAGTAGTTTCAACTCTAATGGCATATCAGAAGGTGGTGCGCCATTAGTATATACTAATGGCGCACCACTTGTCTGGTGCGCCATTAGTGTCAATCCCATGTATAGCCCTTTTTCTAGTAGTGTAAAGGGCTTATAAAGTAAATAAAATAACAAGCATGCCATAGTCGGGCGTCTAAGCGACACCACATAAAGGGCTTATAAAGTAAATAAAATAACAAGCATGCCACAGTCGGGCGTCTAAGCGACGCCACATAAAGGGCTTGTAAGTAAATGAAATAACGAACCTGCCACAGTTGGGCGTCTGAGCGACGCCACATAAAGGGCTTATATGAAAATGAAATAAGAAACATGCCGCAGTCGGGTGTCTGAGCGACGCCACATAAGGGGCTTATATGAAAACATAATCATAGTGAATATCCAGGAGGTGGTACCGTCCCAGGGATATTCCTTATTTCAAACAATGCAAACGGTTAGTCCATAATGATAATAGCCATAACCATCATATATCACAAGTCATAATCAATATTCGGGTTTAGTAGTTTCTCCTCCGAAGACCGACACTAAGACCGACACTTGACCCATCCCAGACTGTAGTCCTTAACATGGACACGGCTATTCGAATAGGTTTAATCTCTACAGAGGGTGTACTCTTTACCCACGAGTAACGGATTCCTGTAGTCCATCGGGACTAATTCCGTCTATGGCCTTTTAGTTGACAACACACCTGACTTGCACACACCAGCTTAACTTTACTTGTGTCAGGAATCACCCGTGACACTTGTTAAGCAAAACTCTAAGTGGCGAGGCTACAACCTCGCGTAGCATGGGATCGAATTTCTATCGCGCGCCCTAAGGGGTGTCCCCCTCTCGGTCCCAACCGGATACACCCATGCCCCCGAACCAGGTGGCATGCCTACCGGCTACAACCGGTATCTTCCACCATGGCCTCTCTGTACGGTGTGTGCCAAGACAAGGGTTAACAACTTACTAAACCATACCCTACCTACGGCAGGAACTAGTGGCAGTACAAAACAAGTATGGGGGTTACCGCAACAAGACTCGATCTATGACCGACTCAGGAGGCTTATAAATTCCCTGCATGACATGTATATCAAATATATTTCGACCAACAAAATCACCACCCATTCTATGTTACTATGCCATACCGGACATAACCGTCCCGACGGAGACCGGCGATAAGCTCACGCCTACCCAAGGCAGAGGCTTTCCCGGATTCCTTTCCGGCATGCATGCAAGGCACATGAGGATGCTTACCATCACAATTATATTCATTTCCAACAGCAAGGAAATCACTAATATGCATTCATGCAAATGATCGCATCATCACATAAAATAACAAGTTCTCCGAAATAAGGTGGTGTTATAATCGTGTCAACCAACACATCAAAAATATTATGCCAGGGTTCAAGATGCTTGCCTTCATGGTGTGGAAGGTCAGGGTGCACTCCAAATCTTTTGAAAGCTTTCTTCTCTTCCAAAATCCTTTTTTCGAAAATATGCAAATAAGACATATTTCAAAAACAGTACAAAAAAGTTGTTTGGAAAATTTTCGAATAAATCTCAAAATAAACTAGACAGAATTTGAGGGATGTAGGAAAAAGAATCAACTCATTTGGAGTTGTATTTAAAAAGTTAAGCTCAGTCAAAGTTTTGGTAAAAATCTGTTATTTAAAATTAAAACAGAAAAACGAAAAACGTTTCGAATATACGTACGCGTCGAAGGCGTATTCTGGAAACGCGCCTCCACTTATCCAGCGTGGACCGAGCGTGTGTCACTGACAGTGGGCCCGCCTGGCCCACTGGTCAGGTTTGACTAGTCCACCTTCCCTCCTCTTCCTCTGCCCAAGAGGGGGCGGAACTCCGACGACGCTCGCTGGCGAACGGCGGCGCCGTTCGAGAAACAGAGGTCACCCGCGGGCTCAGGGGGCCGAGGCGGTCACTCCGGTGGTCACTTTGGTCTTTGGGGTGGACGGAGCTGCCGGCGGCGAGCTCCGCAGCGGACGGTGGCCGTCGGGCAAAGTGGGTTTGGGGCTACGGTGGTTCTCGATCGGAATCGAGCAGGGGGATGGGTTCACGGAAGAGAGAGAGAGAGCTTCTGGTGATGAGAGTGGAGAGGGGGAGGCCCTAGTGGTGCCGGAATGGCCGGGGCAGTAGCGGCGGCAGGAGTTGCCGGAGAGGAAGAAGACGACCTCCTCCGGTCGATTGGCTGCCATGGGGGGAATTAGAGGAGTGGACTGAGGTTGCATTAGTGCGGGTACGAGCTCGGGGCTTCCTTTTATAGGCGAGGCAAGGCGGTTCCGCGGCGGCCGTGGATAAGGTCGCCGGCGACCGCCATTCTGTAGCTAGGGCGTCGTGGCGGCGACGAGCGCTAGGGGCCACGCTTGTGGATGAGCTCGCGCTGCTCCAGGGGACAGGTGGCGAGCGGGAGAGGCTCGGGCGGTGCCGACCTGAGCAGGGGCTGTCGGGCGGCCATGCCGGCTAGCTCCTGGCCTGCCGGGGACATTGCGAGGGGCTGCTTGGCGTGATGCAGTGAGAAGGGGAGCGTGTGGCGCGGCTCTGCAGTGAGGGCAAAACCAGGGGCGCGACGCGGCGGCTCGGGCGCGGCACGTGCAAAACATGTCCTCTGCTCGCGCCCAGATCACGCACGGAATGTGCTCGACAAAATGCCAGGGCATGCTAGAGGTCTCGGGTGAGGCTGGCACTTAGCAGACCTAGGTTAGGAGTAGCTGGGAGTTTAGTGGACATGCTAGTTTGTCCATAGGTGCAAGTTTATAGTGCAATGACAAAAGTCATGTCAAAGCTGTTCATGCACTCAAGGTGTTTGACGAAATGCCAAAGGCACCTAGGCATTACTTGGAGTGGCCAAAACTTCCAGATGGTGGTCTCATTAGATGCATAAGAGGGTGGTGAGGTTAGTTTGCCAAATGCAGAAACTTGATAGTGCAAGATTTGCAAAACTACAATTTTGAACAGGAGGTAAATGGCATCATTTCATGAACCAAAAATGATCAAATGGGTGCATGCTTCTGGACTTAGGGGTTTAGTAGGGAGGACTACAAGTAGGAAAAGGAATCATGGAAAAAGGAGCAACTAAAACTGTGGTTGCTGTACAAATCCTCAAGTTGGACCAGAATGAAAGTGAGGTTGGTTCACTCAAGTTTTTGAAATAACATCACTGGGTTTTTGCATAAAGTTGAATCATATGCTACTACCAACATCCCATAATTTTGGTGGAGGCTAGTAAGAAATATTTAAATGAGTTGTAGTGAAAAATTGCACTTTGGACCAGAGAAGAAAATTGGGTGCAGAGCTCATGAATAAAAGATATTTTTGTATAAAAGTGATTTAAAAACATCACATGACATCTCCAAATTTTGGTTGGAATTTTAAGTGAATTTATCAAATGGTTGTAGTTCAAATATGGCCTTATAACCTTGAAAAACCATTTTTCAAGAAAATAAAGATCAAGCAAATTAATTATGTAATTTGTTCTACTAATAAAATAAAAGTTTTTCTAGAGAGGTTAAACAAGTCCAATAACATATTTGAAAAGTTTTCACTTTGGGGAAAACTCCATAATAACAAGGGAGAAAAATGGTTCAAAAAAAAATCAAAAGGGAGCCCAGAAAATAAAAGTTTTAATCTCTTAGCAAAATTTTAATTAACAAACAAAGTTAAAAATTTGGGGTGTCACATAATAATACCATGGGCACAGGTGGGGAGGGGGGCACAACTGCGGCACGCCCCAAAACGCGGCCTAAACCGCACTAGGGGCTTCCCTTTTGGTTATTTTTCTTTTTCTTTCAGGACCTTAATCTCTGGAAACACTGTCCGGCAGCACTGTTGCCGAACACATGATGCAGCAACCAAGGAGGCAGACAACTATGTTATACCACGGAATTCCCAGGTTGATTACAGTAACGAGTGAAGTATTCAATTCAATATCATTCCCCAGCTTGCCCTTGGAAGGGACATAGTCCTACTCTTTGCTTATCGCACTATCTGTATCACTCTGCCTTAATGCAATTTTTTAATCAACAATGCATGACATTACGACTATTATTGCATTCTTGTTATATATATATATATATATGTGTGTGTGTGTGTGTGTGTGTTCTTTAATGACGCCTTGCAACCGTACACTCTGGTACGGCCAATACACCAGGGGCTTACGTACCCCACAATGCGGTGTGAAAAGGCCGAACACTTTCACAAGTGCGGCACCCCGAACTTATAGCATTATATGCATCAGCTCCGAATCATGTCTTTGGTTAAATGTTGGGTTTGCACGGCTCCTATGTTTTGGTACCTTACGTTCCGCTCTATCGGCTAAGGTAGCGCTAGGAGAACAACTGCGATTGTGCCCTGGTTCTGCTGGGTTTAGCACCTCAGTAGAGAAAGCTAAAACTGGCTGTCATGATAAGGCGAGAGACTGGTCGCTGTTCGGCGAGGTTTTTTTCGAGTCCCTAAAGACTTATGCCGCTTAGGGCGAGGGGTCGGCCCTGTCCGGCTTACAGGCGTGTATCGTGCCCCGAATTCGGCCTTCCGAATACCACGGGCTTCACCGAAATTTAAAATTATAGAATTCTATGGCTAAGTGAGAGTGATAAATCATTATTAGTCCGGTTGGCTTGTTCGTTGTGCTGAGCACCTCCCTTGAAGGACCCAAATATGGGAACAAGAGTGCTCATGTTTATCTCGAACACCCCAGCACTAGTGGCATGGGGGCAGAAGCCGAGGACTAGCCATCTCTCAGATTGGATAAACGGCCAAATAGAAGGTAATATTTTAAATTGAAACAAGCATTGCATAGCGCATATGAAACAAGTTTTCATCATACAGGATCACACAAGCAAGTCTCATTCAAATATTACATCTTTTGGGCACTCATTTGCGATGAGACGGGCACCCGGCAGAACACCCTCGTAGTACATCTCGGGGTGGCGGTGCTCCTTGCCCTTCGGCGGCCCCTCCTTGATCAGCTTCACGGCATCTAGCTTGACCCACCGCAATTTCACACGGGCAAAACCCCGACGTGCACCTTCAATGCAGACGGATCGCTTGACGACCTCCAGCCGTGGGCAGGCATCCACAAGCCGCCTCACCAGGCCGAAGAAGCTATTCGGAAGGGCGTCGGCAGGCCACAGCCTGACTATAAAGCCCTTCATGGCCAGATCGTCCGCCTTGTGTAGCTCGACCATCTACTTCAGCTGGTCGCTCATCGGCACCGGATGTTCGGCCTCAGCATACTGAGACCAGAACAGCTTCTCCGTCGAGCTTCCGTCCTCGGCCTGGTAAAAATGTGCGGCATCGGACACACTACGGGGCAAATCTGCGAATGCTCCTGAAGAGCTCCGGATCCGGGTAAGTAATCGGTAATTTAATTTTACATGCTTGCTTTGCATATAGAAAGCCTTACCCGCCGCTATCTTCTTCATCGCGTCGATCTCTTGGAGGGCGTTTTGGGCTTCGGCCTTGGCACCTTTTGCGCTCTCGAGGGCCGCAACAAGCTCAGACTCCCTCGTCTTGGAGTCAAGCTCCAACGCCTCGTGCTTCGTCACGAGAGCCTGGAGCTCTTGCTGCACCTCGCCCACCAGAGCCTCGTGCTTCTCTCGCTCGGTGCGCTCCTGGGCCGCTTTATCTTCGTCTTGGGTTAGCGCTTGCTTCAGGGTCGCCACCTCGGTCGTGGCACCTGACAAACATACAATGATCCTGTCATTGGGCAATCGCATCCTTTCTTTTATATATACATATCTATAGACGGGGTATTACTTACCCTTGTTCTCCTTGAGCTGCCTCTTAGCAAGGCCGAGATCTTTCCGGGACCCCTCGAGGGCCTGCTTCAGTACGGCGACCTCCGCACTCAGTGCGACGGACGCCAGCAGTGAAACCTGCATATGCATATTGACATACTTATATTAGACTCCTGCGATATTATTTGATCCTCTGTTCGGCTTTTCTTTGTGAACACCGAACAAAGCATCAGGGGCTACTGTCTATGCGGTAATATTTCTACTACATTTTAAAACACTTACCTCGAAGCCTGTTAGAAGGCTGGCATAGGCTTCAGTCAATCCGCTCTTGGCGGACTGAACCTTCTGGATCACCGCACTCATGATAGTGTGGTGCTACTCGTTGATGGAAGCACTGCGAAGCGCTTCCAGCAAATTGGCCAGTGCCTCTGGATGGACAGAGGTCACCGGCACAGGCATCTTGCCCCTCTTAGAAGGAGGCTGCCTGCCCGAGCACGGAACCGCTGGATGGTCCGGCATGGTGTTCGGCTGAGGGCCGAACTCGGAGCTCTCAGGGGCCCCGTCCCCTTGGCTCCCGGAGTCCGGAAGGTCGCCTTGGGGCGCCTCCGGGACTCTCTCTCCTCGATACGGTGCCTCTTGAGACAACACCTCGGCGTCGTCGGCAGGATGAGGGGAGGTGGCGGTCGGGACCGGATCGCTATCCATGTCCGACGAGCCCAGGGAGCCATCCGATGATACCTCGATATTGGCTCCTGGCGGCCTGCATAATCATGTTCCGCGATTAGGGAAAGCAGTGCGACAAAGGAATCCTATGAGTTACTCTGGTATCCAAATACTTACGATCTCCCCGGGGGCTTGACCCTGGGCAATCACTCGTCTTCGCCTTCGTCGGCGGCGGTGGAACTGTCCGGAAGAAGAGTCCTTCCCTTCTTGGACCCCCTGGCCTCCCCAGTAGGGGCGGACTTCCTTTTCTTGTCTCCCCCAGTGGGTGGAGGAGCTTCTTCTTCTTCTTCTTCCTCGTCTTTGGGGGAAGAGTGCGCCGCAGAGTCATCGGACGGTGAGTCCGATGACGCCTGGTGTCGGGAACTCTTTCGGGTTCCCTTGGCCTTCTTGGTCTTCTCCGGCACCTTATAAGGGGCCGAAGTCAGCATCTTTGCCAGAAGAGCCTCTGCGGGTCCTTCGGGCATAGGAGCTGGACAGTCGATCTGTCTGGCCATCTTTTGCCAGTCCTATCAAAGATACGGGAGTTTAGATCCCGCATAGAGTCCATCTATATAAAAAATAAGTATCATGTGAAAGGTAAACAACTTACCGCACTGGCTTGGCGCTTCGCGCTGAATCCGTGATCCTCAGTAATAGGGGGGGACCTCGGCGCTTTTGAACAGCACCCTCCAGGCGTCTTCATTAGTCGTGTCGAAGAGCCTGTTCAGAGTTAGGTGCTGCGCCGGATTGAATTCCCACAAGTTGAACTCCCGTTGTTGGCACGGGAGTATCCGACGGATGAGCATAACTTGGACTATGTTGACAAGCTTGAGCTTCTTGTCTAGCATGTTTTGAATACATGTTTGGAATATGGTGAGCTCTTTCGAATTACCCTAGGACAGGCCCTTCTCTTTCTAGGAGGTGAGCCGCGTGGGGATGCCAGAACGGAACTCGGGGGCCGCTGCCCATGTAGGGTCGCACGGCTCGGTGATATAGAACCAGCCCGATTGCCACCCCTTTATGGTTTCCACAAATGAGCCCTCGAGCCATGTTACGTTGGGCATCTTGCCCACCATGGCGCCTCCGCACTCCACCTGGCGGCCGGCCACCACCTTTGGCTTGACGTTGAAGGTCTTCATCCATAAGCTGAAGTGGGGCCTGATGCGGAGGAAGGCCTCACACACGACGATAAACGCCGAGATGTTGAGGATGAAGTTCAGGGCCAGATCGTGAAAATCCAGGCCGTAATAAAACATGAGCCCCTGGATGAAGGGATGGTGAGGGAATCCCAGTCCACGGAGGAAATGGGTGAGGAATACTACCCTCTCATGGGGCCTGGGGGTGGTGATGAGCTGCCCCTCATCTGGGAGCCGGTGCGCGAAGTCGTCGGGCAGGTATCTGGCTCTCCTCAGTTTCTTGATGTCTCCCTCCATGACGGAAGAGACCATGCGAAAACGGATGAGCAAAGGAGGAAGAAGGCATGGATAGAAAGGTGAATTCTTATCCATTTATATGAGCGGACGAAACTAAGCGTACCCACTTGCCTGGTAAAATTCGATTATCCCCCAAGCGCCGCAATTGATGGCGCGGTTGGGTTACCCATGCCCGTATTGATGAGAATCCCGTAATAAGGGGACACGATCTCTGCTTTGACAAGACGTTCGAAAAACTGCCTCGCGTTATGTGCGGGGCTGGTTAAAGGAAACGGTTCGAATAATCACCGGGCCATGACATAACGTCATGCTAAAATATTATTCTCTCTACGGTGGAATGTGGAACTTATTTTGCAGGGTCAGACACTGTCCTCGTATTATAATTGTTCTGTGATGTATTCGGAGAATGAAGCCGCCTTGCAATGCCGAAGACAATACTGCGTGCCGGACTCATCGTCATTGAAGCCTAGTTCAGGGGCTACTAGGGGAGTCCTGGATTAGGGGGTCTCCGGACAGCCGGACTATCTCCATTGGTCGGACTGTTAGACTATGAAGATACAAGATTGAAGACTTCGTCTCGTGTCCGGATGGGACTCTACTTGGCGTGGAAGGCAAGCTAGGCAATAGGTATATGGATATCTCCTCCTTTGTAACCGACCTTGTGTAACCCTAACCCTCTCCGATGTCTATATAAACCGAAGGGTTTTAGTCCGTAGAACAACAACAATCATACCATAGGCTAGCTTCTAGGGTTTAGCCTCTCTGATCTCGTGGTAGATCTACTCTTGGACTACCCATATCATCAATATTAATCAAGCTGGACATAGGGTTTTACCTCCATCAAGTGGGCCCGAACCAGGGTAAAACTTCGTGTCCCCTGCCTCCTGTTACCATTCGGTCTAGACGCACAGTTCGGGACCTCCTACCCGAGTTCCGCCGGTTTTGACACCGATAGTCGTGGTACATGTTCTGTAGACGTTCGGGCGGCGGTAGTGGAACACGTTTTGAGGGGGAAGTAGAGGTTCTCGCGTCATGCACAGGATGGTAGTTGTACACGGTCATCGTGGGAAGTAAAGGTACACACGAAGGTAGTCGAACATGACAGTTCCATTACATGGGTCTTCAGCGACACTAGTCGTTCCCGTTCGTTCCGAGAGGAGCTCGACACATCCCGGATGAGTAGTCGTACACGCACGTAGATAAACCCGTGTAGTTGTACATGTCTTCATGTCATAGTCGAACTTGATGAAACCCACGGCGATGGTAGACGTACATGGCCGGCTTGACGGAACTTGGTGAAATCAAAACGTGGCAGCACTGAACGCTCTTGGCGGTCAACGACGGGAGGTCGCGGCGAAGCTGCAGCAACGTGCGGGCACTGGCAGCGGCATCCGCGAGAAGAGGCACAGCGCTGGTCGTAGGCACCAGCGGTGACCGGACGCGGGAGGCAACGGAACGGGATGACGAAGCAGCAACTGCAGCGAGGCAGCGGTGCGGTGGTGAGCTCGCAGGGCGAGGACGGTGACGAGCTTGGCGCATTCGGAGGTAGGGACGAGGCCCTGCTGGCAGGCAGGAGGTGCGGAGGAGGGATGCGAGATCGAGGAGGAGGCCTCGGGCGTGGAACGCGGACAGCTGCTCGCTGGTCTTGGCGCGGGCGCCATGGCCATGGTCGTGGTCGGTGGAGGAAGGCAAGGCGGCGCGGCGGCCAAGGGGCAGCGCTCGGCGGCGTTCGAGGGAGGAGCTGGCGATGGGGGTTGCGTGGGATCGGGAGCAAGGGGTCGAGGGGGCTCGTGACAGAAGAGTAGGACGAGGGGATCGGGATCGAGCCGAGGCCCCTGGCGACGCTGAGGGAAAATGAGGGAAGGGAGCAATGGATCGGGCAGGAGGCGGCTAGGGTTAGTGGGGTAAGGCGGGCCGGCGCGGGAGGGCCTATTAGCCGACTTTGCTGGGGAAGGTTGGGCCGGTGAGAGGCCCAGTTGGGTTGGACTCTCCTCTCCCTCTCTCTCAAATTTGCTTTAACAGAATAGCACTAGAGAAGAAGAAAAGGAAGAGGGGGTTAGGGAAAGGAATTTTGGCAGAAGTTGATTTTTCCCGGACTCGTAAAAATGCGCTGGTTCCAAGAAAAATAGAAAGAAAAAGAAAAAAAAAGGCATGATTGAAAGATGTAAATTCAAACTCATTTGAATTTCAAATGGGTTTGAACTAGGACTTGGTTAAAGGAAGGACCAAAAATGTTCGGACTTTTGATGGAGCACCGGAATAAGATGAACGAGTATATGGCAAGGTTGGAGTCCAAGACATAAGAGAACAAAGGGATAATTTGCAAGTGTGTTAGAATATTTATTATAGCTCCCTAACATATTGGGAGGATATGTTATATAGAAAAATCACCATGTGAGTTCCCTCAATTTAAATGGACCGAAGATCCATACGATTTATTTAGTTGAGTTGCAAAAGAATTAAATATATGATACATGATGACATGATACAATGCACATGATGCAAATATGAAATGCAACGGACCAAACAAATCACACGACGAAACCTGGAAATCATGGAAGGCACCTGAAGCTCCGGTCTTGGGGCGTCACAACTTGCCCGAGCCAAGGAACAAGCAAGGAGAATTGATGCGGCCGCCCTAAAGGCGGCCGAAGACTTAAGAGCCGAACAGGTTGCTCGTCGCCAGAGTGAAGATAAAATAGCCAAGATGGCTGTTGAGCTGAAAGATGCCGCCGGCCGATATGAGCTCCTTGAAAAGGAAAGCCAAGCGAAAGCGGCTGACCTGAAGAAAGCCATGGAAGCAGCCAAGGAAACCCGCTTTGAAATCAGACCGGCGAAGGAGGAGCTCCGTCAAGCCAGAGATATCACGGCCGGGAAGCCCTTTTTGTTGCGGCCGAAGTTCGGAGATCCGAAATATGCCCCTTTGGATCAATTATGGAGTGTTGCAGACGCGTATTCGGACTTGATAATGAGTGCTGCTGATGCGACTGAGTTTTTCAAAGATCAGAAAGATCATGAAGTGGAGAGGTTGTTCTGGTCGCAGTTCAGTGCTCCCACGCGTCCGCTGCTGTTGGATGAGCAAATGGCCGAGTGGGCCGAGCTCCATAAGTTTTCCAGAATTGCCATGAGGTCTGTCGTGGATCATCTTTTGCCGAAGGGGCAAGGCCGTATAGTTATTTTGCTTTAGTGCAACGATTCCTTGGTGTTGTGTCGCTTATCGACGCTGTAAAGAGGTCGACGTGCATAGAGTGTGCGCGGATGGGTCTTGCACGTGTTAAGACATACCGGGCAGAGATGGAGACCACCACTATTGCGACCCAGGATCCGGCCGTAGGCCAGGTCTCAGCTGAGCACTATTTTGAAGAAGTCCTGGAAGGCGCTCGTGTAATAGAGGCTTAGTTCTCGAAGAGTATCATGTTTGAGTGACATGTATCCCAATTGTAAAAACAATGCTATTTGGATTATAAAGGTTGTGTTTATACTTTTGCCTGAAAGTATCATGATGCCTCCTGTGCGGCCGTTTATGTATCTATATAACCTGAAAGTTTGCAGTCGTCGGCTTCAGCTCCTACGCATATAATGCGAGGGTGTTCGGAAAAGCGCGTGTTCACACTTTACCCAACGTCTTGGTCCATTAAGGAGGTGATAGCGTGGCGAACAAGGCAATCGGACTATATAGCTTTAACACTTTCACTTAGCCATAGGAGTTTGACGGTGGGGCTACTATATAGCCCCTGGTACTTCTGCGCTCATCCGAACACGGTGCGCGTACATACATGACCGGAAAAACGGTCCTTCGTTAATGCGGAGGAATCGCGAAGATTCCGCTGAGTCATCGAGTGGTTGACCAGTCTCGTGCTATATCATGACAGTCAGTTTTTGGCTTTCTCTACTAAGGTGCTCATACAGATGAATCAGGGCACAATCGCAGTAGTATTCCCAGTGCCACCTTAGCCGATAGAGCGGAACGTAAGGTAGCAAAACACGGGAGCCGGGCAAACCCAACTATTGACCAAAGACATGATTCGGAGCTGATGCATATATGCACAAAATCGCAACGCTGAACACTCCCTAAGGTGTTCATGCTTTGCATCATATATTGGGCTGAGAAACACCCTTGATTATGAGCCCTTAATTTCCAGGAACTTGCATTAGTATGACGTGACAAAATGTCAATAACGCCAGCATCCCTTTCGGTTGTGTTAAGTATCCAGTGGGAGTAAAGCAACAAGAGACAGTAAAAAAGGTTTACACAAGGTCTTAATCTAAAAACCATTGAGCGGGGCCCTGCTGCACATTTGCGCCTGTGTCTTCGTTGTGCCGTATCCTGGAAGGGTGTAGCACAATGATCATCTATAAAAGAGAAAAACCTAGGTGAAAGTCTTCGTGCGAAAAATTGGTTATTCTTAATGAACCATTAAAATGCAATTTTAAATAGGGTCAGGCTGAACTGTAGCCCATTTTACATGCGGGAAGCCCCTAGCACCACCTATGGGGGTATATCCATCGACCCAATCTTAGGTTTATCTGAGCTGTTACAGCTAGTGGTGCACCGTACTCATCTAACCGTGTCTGTGGTCTTGACGACCGATCATTTCTTCTGGTTGGAGAGGCCGTTTAGTGGTTGACTGCTAGAGCCGCCACATATTCCTCCCTACGTGAGGAACGCTCTGTGTTTCCGCTAACTATGATGATGCCACGTGGACCGGGCATCTTAAGCTTAAGATAAGCATAATGTGGTACTGCATTAAAACGAGTGAAGGCCATTCTCCTGAGTAGTGCCTGAGGGACGCTTCGGTGGAGCGATGTCGAAGGTTAATTCTTCGATTCGGAAGTTGTCGGAAGAACCGAATACAACCTCTAGTACTAGAGAGCCCGTACAGCGGGCCTCTGGGCCTGGTATTACTCCTTTAAAGGTAGTATTGCTTTCGCTGATTCTTGTTGGGTCTATCCCCATTTTGCAGACGGTGTCCGGATATATCATATTAGGACTACTGCCGCCATCCATAAGGACTCGGGTGAGATGATATCCGTTAATTATTGGGTCTAGCACCAAGGCAGCCGATCCTCCGTGCCGGATACTAGTCGGGTGATCCCTGCGATCAAAAGTGATCGGGCAGGCCGACCAAGGGTTTAACTTGGGGGTGACGGGCTCTACGGCGTATACGTCTCGGGGTGCGCGTTGGCACCTCCTCTTCTGTATGTGGGTTGCATAAATCATGTTCACTGTTTTGACCTCTGATGGGAATTTTTTTATCCCCCAGTGTTCGGCTAGCGAGGCTCATCCTCGTCTTCGCTTGGTGTCTCCCTCCCCTTGTGTTCGGTGTTTAGCTTGCCGGCTTGCGTGAAGACCCAGCATTCTCTGTTGGTGTGGTTTGCCGGTTTGTCGGAGGTGCCATGAATCTGACATAATCTGTCTAGAATCTTGTTTAGGCTGGATGGGCCATCTCTGCTGCCTTTAAATGGCTTTTTCCGTTGACCGGGTCGAGAGCCCCTGAATCCGGCGTTTACCGCCGTGATGTCTGGGCTATCTTCATTGTTTCGACGCTTGCTTTTATTGAGTCGTGGTTTCCCGTTGCCATCCTTGACTTCGGATGTGCCTCGGTTGCTGGTGCCGCTACGGGCTAGCCAACTATCTTCGCCCGCGCAAAAGCGGGTCATAAGGCTTGTTAGGGCTACCATTGTCCTCGGTTTTTCCTGGCCGAGGTGTCTGGCGAACCATTCGTCCCGGACACTATGCTTGAAAGCCGCTAAGGCTTCGGCATCCGGGCAATCAACGATTTGATTCTTCTTCGTGAGAAATCTGTTCCAAAGCTTTCGGGCTGACTCTCCGGGCTGTTGAATTATGTGACTTAAATTGTCTGCGTCTGGAGGTCGTACATAGGTCCCTTGAAAATTGGCCCTAAAAGCATCCTCAAGCTCCTCCCAGCTTCCAATTGAGTTTTCGGGGAGGCTTTTCAGCTAGTGCCGAGCTGGTCCTTTCAACTTGAGGGCCGAGTATTTGATGGCGTGGAGATCATCTGCGCGAGACATGTGGATGTGAAGGATAAAGTCCTCAATCCAAACCCCGGGGTCTGTCGTTCCATCGTATGCCTCTATGTTCACGAGTTTGAATCCCTCTGGAAATTCGTGGTCCAGCACCTCATCGGTGAAGCATAGGGGGTGCACGGCACCCCTATATTTTGATGTGTCATGGAATTCTTCGGATGGTTGTAGTGTTTGGTTTTGATTCCGAGCTGTTATTCGGTCAGTATAGTCGTTTGGGAGGCCATGTTCCTATGCAGGAGCACACTTCCTAGATCTGTACATGGACCTGGTCATACCGGCTTTTTTGTGCGGGTCTTCACGTAAATCATGTGCTGACTTGTGTGCGACGTCGTTAGCCGCTCTGTCGCGGCCACGGGGTGGTCGATCTAGCTAATCGGCCGTTATATTTTTTCGGCTGAATGGGCTCTAAAGCCTCAGCATCGAATTCAGGCAGCAGCTTGCGCTTTGGATAGCTCTTTGTGTGGCGACTGCCGCCATACTTTTCTTCAGTGTCAAGCACTTTGTTCCATCTACTTTTGAGCGTATTCTACACGGCCTTAAGCCTTTTCTTCTGTTTCTTCAGGCTCCTCGCGGTGGCGATAGGCCTTCTATGGAGGTTCTCTTGTTCCAAGTGCCTTTCCAGGATGACGTGTGCATCGTCGTCCGTACTGTTCTCCTCTCTGGAGATAGGTTGACGAGCTTTACCCTTGGCGTCGCCGTGATTGGATAGCGGCTATGTACTATGTTCGCCGTCCGCTGGCTCACTCTGCTCCATCGCTGGGTCCGTGTGGTCGTCGTTTCCCTTGGAGTCAACCGGGGTATTATTCTTTCTTGCGCCGTTATCGCTGTTTTTGCTGAGGGGGGATTTGGAGCGGCGCCTACGTCGTCGCTTTGGTTGCTTCTCGAGGGGACTATCCTTTGCTGCATCCTCCCGTTCCTCGTTATTGTTTTCTGTGGGTGTGTCCACCATGTATATATCGTGTGATGAGCTGGTTGTCCAGTGCCCTGTGAGTGGTGGTTCCCATTTCTCTCCTGCATCGTCGTCCATACCGTCGATGTCTTCAGAGTCGAAATCAAGCATGTCGATTAAGTCGTCGACAGTGGCTATTGAGTGGGTGGTGGGTGGGGAACGAATTCCTTCGTCGTCCGCTTCCCACTCGAGCCGGACATAGTTTGGCCGAAGGTCTCCTGACAAGGAGAGAGACCTCAATGACTCTAGCATATCGCCCAAGGGCGAGTGCTGAAAAATATCTGCAGAGGTGAACTCCATGATCGGTGCCTAGTCAGATTCGATAGGCATAGACGCAAGCGGTTCGGAGCCTATGGCCGGGGACGAATCCAAGGGTCCGGTGACATTGGTCTCATACGAGGTGAAGTCAGTATTTGGCTCTATCACCGTTGAGTGTGCAGCCTCCGTGGCGGGGTCTATCCACCCATCCTCAGACAGCACGATCTACTCCGGATTGAGTGCAGGAGTAGCCACATGTGTGATCTCCCGAACACCGTCCGGTGGCAGAGCTATGTCATGCTCGTCGTGACTGTGCAGCGCACTTGACACGGGCTCGAATCCGTCGAAGATCAAGTCTCCGCGGATGTCGGCAGTATAGTTCAAGCTTCCAAACCTGACCTGATGGACAGGGGCGTAGCTCTCGATCTGCTCCAGATGGCCAAGTGAGTTGGCCCGTAGTACGAAGCCGCTGAATACGAAGATCTGTCTGGGGAGAAAAACCTCACCCTGGATCGCATCATTGTCGATGATCAAAGGAGACATCAAGCCTTTATCATGACAGCACAGTGGGTCTCTCAATTAAAGCACCAATGCCGGTGTCAAAACCAGCAGATCTCGGGTAGGGGGTCCCGAACTATGCGTCTAAGGCTGATGGTAACAGGAGGCGAGGGACACAATGTTTACCCATGTTCGGGCCCTCTCGATGGAGGTAATACCCTACTTCCTGCTTGATTGATCTTGATGATATGAGTATCACAAGAGTTGATCTACCACGAGATCGTAGAGGCTAAACCCTTGAAGCTAGCCTATGATTATGATTGTTCTTGTCCTACAGACTAAACTCTACGGTTTATATAGACACCAGAGGGGCTACGGTTACACAGAGTCGGTTACAAGGGAGGAGATCTACATATTCGAATTGCCAAGCTTTCCTTCCACGCAATGGAGAGTCCCGCCCGGACACGGGACGAAGTCTTCAATCTTGTATCTTCATAGTCCAACAGCCCGGCCAAAGTATATAGTCCGGCTGTCCGAGGACCCCCTAATCCAGGACTCCCTCAGCCGCCTCCTGGGTACCCATTACCCTTGTACGCTCATGCCGACGATTCTGGAGGGAGGAGCGGTGAGCGGCACCGCCTGCGCCAGGGCCATGGTCGCCATGCCGCGGAGGCGCACCCCGTCGCCCCAGGGGTCCATGCGCAGACTCTTCGCGCGAGTTCGTGCTGTGGGCGGTGATGCCCCCGAGCACCTGGATACGCCTCCCGCAGTTATTCCCCGCCGAGATGCCGCCGAGAGGCCTTCGCGAGCTTTGGCTGCAACACGCCAATTGCGGTGCCCCAGCAACTGGAGCGGAGATTGGAGACGTTGCCTATGGGAAGATCTTCATGACCCGAGGCTGGGGCGAGATTGCCCAAGTCTACCGTGCGGTGGGCGCCCTCGCGATCCACTTCGAATACGACGGCGCGTCTGTGCTGTTCTTCAAGGTCTTCGACAAGGAAGGCCGGCGCCTGGAGTGCTTCCTAGAAGGAGGTCGCCAGGACGACACTTCAGCGGGCGATGGGTCCACCACAGGTCTCGCCTGCATCTCCTCTAGCGATAGCGGCGACTCCTGGTGCTCCAGCGACTCTCCTGAGCTCGCGGAGTCTTCGGAGACAAGTGATGACAGCTATGTGTCCCCGAGCTCCCGCCGAGCCCGGAGCATGGCTGTGGCGTCCAGCCACCGTCACCGCTGATCTGGATGGGGTTGGCGCCGGCCTCATGTGGCCCACTGTTGATCATGGCGTCGGTGACATCTGGTGCGTGTAGATAGTGCTCCTAGGAATTCCTTTCCTTTTGTTCCTTGTGAGGAATCAAGAAATGAACCCCGTGGGGGCGTGTAAAGCGTTTGTAATGCCTTTTGTCAATATAGCCCTCATTACGAAGATTTGTGTGCGCATATCCTTATGAGGCTCGACCTCCCCTTTCCAATCCTGCAGCAGCTTGGTGCTCTACGCTGGCAGGTCCCGGCCCCCAGGCAGGCTGCAGCTATCGCTGGTATGCGAGGTCGCGTGCCGTGGTCAAGGCCAGGAGGTGAGCGGCCCGAGGTCCAGTAAGAGCTCCTGAGGCGCGATGCTCAAGAGGTCCCCTTTAGCGCGCAAGCAAATGTCTTCTGATTGGAAAGGAAGAAAACGTTCCCACCGCAGGGCAGCGAAGGCAATGAGTGAGGGTCTCGTGCCGTAGCGACTGGTGGATCCAGAGGGAGAACTTATCTTGGCTGTCTAGGGTCGGCTCCTCGAGTAGTGCCGGACTCTCACGTCGATCACCGTAGTGTAGTTAGGTCAGGCCCGTGCAGGTCTCCCCCTCCCCTCCATGTCTTTCTTGGTGCTCTGCGTCCTCAGGTCCCGAGCCTCGAGCGAGCTCAGCCGCTGCTGGTATGCCAGGTCGCGTGCCCTGGTCAAGGCCAAGGGGTGAGGGCTGGAGAGCTAGTAAGAGCTCCTGAGGCACGATGCTCAGGAGCCCCGCTTTTAAGATGTAAGCGAATTGCATGAGAGAAGAGGGACAGTCTGTGGTACCTCCTGCTACGGCCCTCAGGAAGTTCCTGCAAGTTAGCGCGAGGAAGGGCACAGGTCGCCGTGGTGATTGCTGGTTTGCTTCTGGCGTGTGAGAGGAGACTCCCTACTACGGAGAGCCCCCGGGGCGTGTACAGCCCCGCCCTGACACGTGGCTTGCACGATAGGGCTAGACGAGGTGTGTCTGGACACTCGTGAACAAGCACAGGACTCACGAAGCCCTACCTCAAGGCGGATTGCACCTGGTCTTGGTTCTTGTTCGCTGTCTTGGTCATGCGAGATGGTTAGACAACGCGAAGGGTCCTGAAGAAAGACGGTCGGCGCGCGGCTCCCATGGTGGGTGGCGATCAAGCAGGTGATAGTCATAGATAGATTAAGCATGAAAGGCAACCTAGCTCAGGTAAATGCATAACGATACGCGCTACTAGGTACTGCCCGAGCGGCTTGGGGATGATGTAGCCCGAGGAGCGCCCCCAACAAGGTAAGCTAAAGACATAAAAGGAAAGATACATGCCACAGGGACGGACCCCCGCGGCCTGGGAATGATGCAGCCCTGGGGGCGCTGCCAGCTGAATGAACTTGGAAAATGTCACCTGGTTCTGTTGTTGAAGGAGAGTTGGGGCAGCTGAAGGTATGTGGCGAAGGGGCTGCTTCTCATGAGCCGCTGGGGCCCTAAGCCTCGGGAGGCTCTGGGGGTCCAGGGGGTTCCTTGAGGAACCTCTTCATCTCCATGAGCGCAGCATGGTGCCTGGCCTCCTATGTCAGGACCCCGATTCCATGTCACACTGATCTAGCCTGTAACACTTCATATCACTTTGCGGCCTCACGCATGGTATTCCCACGGGTGTCGCCTTACCATGGCCCGGGAACGTTTGCGCCTTTTGGCTCACGTATATGATAGTGTCGCTAACATCCATATAACAGAGAACCCGGGCCGACATGGCTAGTCATGGACCCAAAGCGGCACAAACTTACGGGGACATGCATACATGAATTAACATCGAGCATGTCGGTTAGCTGCGTGTGAATCCGGGCTGTAGCACTGGGCTAACAGGACTCCGGGAACCCGGGCTGTAGCAGGCTACGCAGGACTCCGAATGTCACCGCATGACATTTCCTCGAAGGGACAGACACAGGAACAAAGTGAAACACATGCCGGCCAGTCAAGTGCTCGAGCAGTAGTGCTGGGCTAGGAGGACTCCGGTGAACCGGGCTGTAGCGGACTACTATGTCTCATGGAAGCACTAGACTACATTTCCCCATAAGAGAGGCTGTCAAGGATAAACAACTAGATTATCGGATCCCACACATACCAAGCATTTCAATCATACACACAATATGCTCGATATGTGTAAATACAACATGGCATCACAACAAAACTCTACAACTCAAGTACTTTATTTAAAGGCTCCGGAGAGCCATACATAACATGTTCATATAGGTAGGGGTCACATGACCCGACACTCAAGTCATACAAGCATACAAGCACATGCGGAAGCAAACTAGTCTGAGTACAGACACTAGAAAGAAAGAAGGCTTGACGAAGCCTGTCTATCTACATAGGGCCCTCCATGGCTCGCAATCACCACCTGGATGGCAAGTCACTCATCGACGTCGAGGTCTACGTGAAACCCGTCGGAGGGGCGGTGTTTTCCTATGAAAACAGTAATTAAAGCAACATGAGTACAAAGGTACTCAGCAAGACTTACAACAGATCCTACTATACATGCTCATTCTCAAGAAGGTGGTGGAGTTATTGCAGCAAGCCAGCTTTGACTCTTGGCTAAGCTATCCTACGAGACACCACTTCTAAAAATAGTTTTCTCACACGAGTCCACTAAACACCATCACAATACTCCACCGTGGATCCTCCCTCGTCATCCTACGAAGGGGCCATCCGCAGTACTCACACTTATCTTGAGTCTATTAGTAGTAACCATTAACTTGTCTATGAACTGTATAGGCAACCAAGTAGTCCTTCACCATGGACGCGGCTATTTGAATAGATGATGTTAACCCTGCAGGGGTGTACTTCTTCATACACGCTCTCACCACTTATCATCGTTTACACGACATGTACTCGGCAACCTTCAAGCGGAAGCCCAACGAGGGTGTCGGCCATGGCGTACCTAAACACTCAAGTCTCTAGTCCAGGTTTATCACCTATCCAGGTTCCATCCGCAGGGAGTCCGGCCGAGGTTTCCACATACGGCCCTGAACGATGTGTACAGGGTCCCGAGACGCCAAACGGGTGCCCGGCATACCCGGCCACGGTGTATCTACCACATCATAGCCCACCCCTAGGGTCAGCGCTACGCACTGCCGCCAACACATAACCTATAAACACCAGAAACTAGTTGCAACTCCTGGAAAGAGGACTAGGGTGGTTAAGAAGCCAAGATGATCAATTAAGGATCCCAATGCATGGTAGTAAGTGATTCTTAAATCACACATAAAGATCTTAGTTCTTAAGGACGGCCTGAATGAAACAACCCACCATGTACTCCTACATGGCCTCTCATCGATACCTTTACCAAAACAAGTTCAACACATCCCTCACATTACCGACGTAATCATTTCACTCTAGCCCATCACCCAGATGAACCATACCTGACACAACTCTAAGCATAGCAGGCATAGCAAGGTAGGAAACACATACATGGCTCAATCAACTCCTACACATGCTAGTGGGTTTCATCTAGTTACTGTGGCAATGACAAGTCATGCAGAGGATAAGGGTTCAACTACCGCAGCACACAGCAGTTTGAAACGTTGTTGTCTTAATGCAGTAAATGAGAGCAGGAGTGAGAACATGGGATTGTATCGATATGATCAATGGGGCTGCTTGCCTGATGGAGTAGTAGCAGGGCACTGCCCTTCAGTCGGATAATCGAAGGTATCCTCGGAGGCAGAACCTACCATGAAAGACACCACATAACACAATCATCACATGGCAATATGCAACAATATGATGCATGCTATGACATGGCAATATGATGTGTGTTGGTAATGCATATGTGTGCTGGTTTCAGTCTATTTGAATCAAAGGTTCAAATGGAAGCTTATGTTGTTAAGTCATATGAGTGCATTAGCTTGTTTCACCTAAACAGAAAGGTTAAAGTGTTCTGTCATGCATGAAACCATTAACGATGGAAAGATTGAATTTCTCTGATCAAATTTCATATATAAATCTTTGCATTTGGAGTTACAGATTAAAAGTTATGAATTTTTGAAGTTTGTACTATTTTCTGAATTTCCTGTATAAGAATAATTCCAGTAATTGAATTAATGCGTCGGCATTGCGTCAGGGTCACGGCAGAGGTCAACGGAGCTGGTGCAGGTCAAACTTGACCAGTGGGACCCCCGTGTGAGTGTAACTAACCTTACTAATTTTTTGTTAGCACTAAACCTAACTTAATTAGCAGACGGGCCCCACCTGTCATGGACTCAGGGGGGAGTCAACCTGGGCCCAACCAGTCAATGGTCAACGGGGTCAAATCCGCCAGCGTTTAGCCACCGGTCAGGCCAGACGCGGAGGTGGGAGTGCAGTTTTGTGCTCCGGCGACCAAATGGGCGGCGGAGGGCATCTATGGGACGTGAGGAGCGAGCCACATCGTTTGGTGGCAGTGGTGGAGCTCGCGGTGGCCGGGAATGTCGTCGGCAACGACCTTGGCGGTGGCCGGAGTCGGGTGAAGTCGAACCCGAGGCTACGGGGCACGGCGAGGCGAATGGAGTGGTGCTACGGACCCCTCGCGATGTGGTGAGAGTGTTGGACACGGTGGTGTGGACAGTGGGTGGCTGGAGTCATGTCGGCGACGAGCTCGGCGGCGACGTGTTTGGTGATGCCTCGTGCAGTCGCTATGGTGGTCGAGAGAGAGAACGGAGAGGATGGGGAGGTGCAGAAGCTCACGGCGATCACGTAGGAGCAGACGGCGCGGCCGGGGACGAACTGTTGCGGCGGTGAAGTCGAAGGGGATCTACGGCGGTGCTCGGTGAAGTCGAGCTTGAAGAGGACGAAGCAGGGCATGCGAGCGCTCGGGGCTCGGGCTGCTCGACGGAGACGACGACGGTGAAGCTGTTGGACATGGCAGCGCGACACGGGGATGACGGCGGACGCGAGTTTCACGGTGGCGCATGCGCGCCAACGTCGTCCATGGTGCGGGAGAGCGAGGGAGAGAGGCAGGGGAGCGAGTGAGGTGTCCGCGGGGTCGGGGCGGCGACGTGGGGGTCGCCCAGGTGTCCAGGAGCGCGGGCGGCAAGCAGGTGGAGGCATGGCGAGCTCATGCTCGCCAACGTCACCTCTCTGCCTGCCTGGCGGGGACGAAGCAGCTGGCTGGCATGGGCCAGCACAGCGCTGGGCCGCCTGGTGGGCCGGCTGGTGGGCTGCGGCCAGGTAAGTTCCCTCCCTCTCTTTTAATTTCTGTTTTCTATTTTTTCTATAACTGTGTGGCTCTATTAAAAATACTTAGGCATATTCAAAGATCCTAAAAATAATCAGGGGCTCTGTTTAGATTATTTCCAACAGCCCACACTTATTTCCAGAATTATTTGGGCATTTAAATTCCCAAATGCAAATAGATAAAGATTTAATCCAATTATGTGTCCTAGAAAATGTGAACCCATTTTGTCAGAGGTTCTAACCCAAGAAAAAAAGGGTGGACTTTTTAGAAGGGCATTTCAGATTCATTGAAAAAGATTTTTGTAAACCCTAGTTGTTTCCAGGGGGTGCTGGGGGTTCTGTCATCCCCATTTCAATTTTCTGGAAAAGTAGACATGATGCAACACTCTAATGCATGAACTAGCTAGGGTGTGACAACTCACCCCCACTCAAAAGAATCTTGTCCCGAGATTTACGATCCGTTGGAAAGAAGGTGGGGTACTCAAGTCGAAGACGATCCTCCCTTTCCCAAGTGGCTCCTTTCTCGGAATGGTGTGACAATTGAACCTTGAGAAACTTGATGTTATGGCGTCGGGTGGTATGCTCGGCTTGATCAAGGATACGAACGGGATATTCCCGATATGTGCGATTATCTTGGAGATCAAGCGTTTCGTGGTCCACTCCATGGATAGGATCCGCCAAGCAACGCCTGAGTTGAGAAACGTGGAAGACATTGTGAACTCTGGAAAGATGCGGAGGTAATTCCAATTGGTAGGCAACTTCTCCTCGTTTGGCAAGAATGTGAAAGGGTCCAATGTAACGAGGAGCCAATTTGCCTTTGATACCGAAACGATGGGTTCCCTTCAAAGGAGTAACCCGAAGGTAAGCCTACTCGTCGACTTCATAAGTCGTGAGCTTATGTTTGCGGTCATATTGGCACTTTTGACGAGGTTTGGCTGTTTTTAATTTCTCACGGATAACGCGAACCTGCTCTTCTGCTTCCTGAATCATATCCGGGCCAAAGAGTTGTCTTTCTCCGGTTTCTGACCAGTTAAGAGGCGTTCGACATTTTCGTCCATAGAGAACTTCGAAAGGAGCTTTGCCCAAGCTAGCTTGATAACTATTGTTATAAGCGAACTCCGCGAATGGAAGGCATTTCTCCCAATCCATACCGAAAGAGATGACCTAAGCTCGGAGCATATCCTCCAGAATTTGATTAACTTGTTCTACTTGACCACTTGATTGGGGGTGGAAGGCGGTGCTAAAGGAGAGATGAGTTCCCATGGCATTTTGGGAACTTTCCCAAAATCGAGAGGTGAAGAGACTTCCACCGTATGAGTTAATCTCCAATGGAACACCATGAAGAGACACTATTTGGGAGATGTACAAGTCAGCTAGCTAGCTAGCGGTTATACTCTCACGAATAGGTAGGAAGTGGGCTACTTTGGAAAGACGATCGACAACGATGAAAATAACATTATTCCCTCTCTTGGTCCTGGGAAACCCGGTAATGAAGTCCATACCGATTTTATCCCATTTCCATTCAGGAATAGCCAAAGGTTGAAGGGTGCCAGCAGGCCGTTGATGCTCTGCTTTAACACGACGACAGACATCCCAACTAGCAATGTATTGAGCAATTTCTCTCTTCATCCTAGTCCACCAAAACCTCTGGCATAGGTCTTGATACATTTTAGTACTACCAGGAGGAATGGTGAGAGGGGATTCATGAGCTTCCTTAAGGACTAGTTCCATAGTTGTTGTTTCTTGGGAACCACTGGGCGTTTCTCAAAGAAGACAACACCTTGAACGTTCATAGAGAAACATTTAGCAGCTCCGCTAGCAATGTTCTGCTTGATCCGTGATATCTCGTTGTCATACCGCTGGGCGGTTATGATCTGGTCCATAAGGGTCGGTTTCACCACCGAGGTAGATAGGAATCCCTGAGGAACAATGTGGAGATTATGCTTCTGAAATTCCTCATGGAGAAGTGGTTGACCTTGTTTTAACATCAGGTTGTTACAATAGGATTTACGACTTAGTGCATCAGCCATGACATTGGCTTTGGACAGGGTGTAAGTTATTCCTAAGTCGTAATCCGTGATCAACTCGACCAAACGTCTTTGCCTAAGATTAAAATCCGGTTGGGTGAATATGTATTTCAGACTTTGGTGATCGGTGAAGATCGAGCAACGATTACCGAGAAGGTAATGTCACCAAGTTTTAAGTGCATGGACTACAACTACAAGCTCCAGATCATGTGTGGGATAGTTTTCCTCGTGTGGGTGTAATTGCCGTGAAGCATTGGCAATTACCTGACGATCTTGCATGAGTATGCAACCTAGTCCTTATCGCGAGGCCTCGCAATAGATAATAAAGTCCTTGGAGAAATCTGGTGGTACCAGTATGGGAACAGATGTCAGGCATCTTTTCAGTTCCTGAAAGCTGAACTCGCACTGTGGGGTCCACTCAAACTTTTTATCTTTCTTGAGGAGTTCAGTTAGAGGTTTAGCAACCTTGGAGAAATTCCCGACGACGCGGAGACAATAGCCCGCTAAGCCAAGGAAGCTCCAAACTTATGGACCGTTTCAGGTGGAGTCCAATCAAGGACGGCTTCAACTCGCTCGGGATTGACAACAATACCCTTACCAGAGATTACATGGCGTAGGTAGGTCACTTCTGGCAACCAAAATTAACATTTGGAGAATTTGGCATAAAGGCGATGCTCTCGAAGTTTCATCAATACCAGCCTTAGATGTTCGGCATGTTCTTCCTCATTATTGGAGTAGATGAGTATATCATCAAGGTATACCACGACGAATTTATCCAAATAACCCATGAAGATCGAGTTCATTAACCGAGAGAAGGTGGCTGGGGCATTGGTTAAACCGAAGGACATGACGGTGTACTCGTATTGGCCATAACGAGTAACAAAGGCCGTTTTAGGAATGTCCCCGTTTTTTATTTTGATTTGATGGCAGCCCAACCTCAAATCCATCTTGGAAAAGACTAAGGATCCTGCGAGCTGATCATATAGATCGTTGATCCTGGGAAGCGGATACTTGTTCTTGATAGTGACCAAGTTGACAGGTCGGTAATCTACAACCATCTGATCCGTTCCATCCTTTTTCTTGACGAAGAGGACGGGGAAAGCCCATGGAGAAGAACTACGATGGATGAAACCCTTTTTCAAGGACTCATCGAGTTGTTTCTTAAGCTCGGCTAGTTCTAGGGGTGCCATCTTATAGGGTCTTCCAGAGATTGGGACGGTTCCTGGAACAAGGTCTATCATGAACTCGATATCCCTGTCAGGTGGAACACCTGACAGTTCTTCTGGAAATACATCCGGGAAGTCTTGGACTACCGGAATATCTTCAAGGTCTAGAAGGGGGTTGGCATTTAGGGAGTAAAGCTGGCGCTTGGCCACTCGAGTTAAGACATTGACTGTCTTGCCCGATGGGTGAGTAAGCTGAACGGTTCTAGTGGCACAATCAATCTTAGCATAATGAGCTGACATCCAGTCCATACCCAAGATGATGTTTATGTCTGAGGACTTGAGATCTATTAAGGATGCAAGGAAGACAATTCTATCGACAAGAATTTCATTCCCATGGCTAACTCTAGAAGTTTGCCATCTAGAGCCAGGGGTTTGAATTTCCATGGAAGTGGGCATGTCACAGAATGTCGTGTTATGCAATCGAGCATAGATCTTAGATATGAATGAATGAGATGCTCCAGTATCGAAAAGAACAGATGTCGGATGGCAATTAACAAGGAGCGTACCAAGGACGGCATCAGGATCATCACGAGTCTCCTCGGCTGAGACATAGTTGACATGGCCATGGGCAGTGGTGGCTGGCTTAGCGTAGAATGTCTTTCCCGCTGGCTTACCACGGCCAACGAACTTTCCAGACTGGTTGGGGTCGTTTTTCTGGGGACACTCATGACTGTAGTGACCCGGCTCTCCACACTTGAAACATGTCACAACATTGGGGCGTGGAGCAGCATTAGCAGCGGGGCCACCATAGGTCTTAGGCAGTGCAAACTGCTGGTTGGGCGAGGCGCCTCAAAGGATGGCCTCGGAGTGAATCTGGGTGGCAGCGCTGTGTTTGGAATCCACACCCGGTGCTTCAGAGATTCAGAGCCGGATGAAGAACCAAAGTCACGGGAGTGCTTGCGTGAGGCGTCTTAGTCAGTCTGACCTGTCTCAGCACTGATGGCCTTATTGACCAGCTTCTGAAAGGAGGTGCAATCGTGCAGACGAAGATCGTGGCGAAGATCGGGGCTAAGTCCCTTGCGGAACCTTGCCTACTTCTTGGCGTAGGTGGATACCTATTTAGGAGCATAACGTGCCAGATTTCCAAACTCACGACTGTATGCATCCACGGTCAGTCTGCCTTGGGAGAAATTACAGAATTCTTCTCGCTTACGATCCATGAGACCCTCCGGAATGTGATGCTCACGGAAAGCCACACTGAATTGAGACCAAGTAGTGATTTGGCCAGCCGGGCGCATAGCCTCAAAGTTTTCCCACCAAAGGATAGCAGGGCCTTCGAGGTGATAGGCAGCGTAGGTAACCTTATCATCTTCGGCTACGTTGGCAGAACGTAGCTTATGGGTGATGCTGCGAAGCCAATCGTCCGCATCGAGGGGCTTGACAGAATGATTAAACTTTGGTGGGTACAACTTGATAAAGTCATTGATTGACACCAAGTCGTTCCTTTGATGACGTGCAGTGTTCTGCTCAATCCGCTCCAGTAAGAGGTTAGTCTCACGCTTGTTTCTTTCTGCCTCCAGCATAACTTCGGCCAGAGAAGGCGGGTGAGGCAGATTCTCATCCTTAGCTGCACTGGCTTCACCTTGCTTCGGGGCAGCAGGGTTGCTGCGGGTGTTGACCATCATAGGAAAAACAAGACAATGGTTTATACAAGGATGGAACAATCTAGGCAAGGAAGTGCGGAATGTAATGGATAACATGGAATGCTGAGATGTTTATTTGCATGACATGGTAATATAGAAACTTCCATATATATACCATCAGTCATACACACCGTACATAGTTTAGTACAAGCCCAGGCTAGAGCACAACTAAGGGATTCCAAGCTCCTATACATTAGTTTCTACACCTCCGGAACGTGATACACACCAAGTCGTATTCCACGGGTCACGCATGACTGTGGAGGATACAACTATTACAATACTAGTGAAGCTACTACCAACTCAGACGTTTCCGTAGTAATCTTCATAGGGATCACCATCATTCCTGGGAGCTAAACATGATCATCTGGAAACAGTTGGTCCTGTGGAGCTTGAGGTCCATAGGGACTCGGATGTGGCCTTGGTCCAACAAACGATGGCAGACGGGGTCCACGGGAAGGGGTGATGCCTCCTACATCACGCCAGTCCATACAATCTGGCAACCCAGACCGCACGGGGTATAGGTCCGTCATGTCCATGTATCCAGCCTGCACGGCAGGTGCAAACCGTCTCAAAGTGGCCTAGTGGTCAGAACAAGAGTTGAAGAGCTCCATTCGCAAGGCACAATTTTTGCGGTCCTTGTCCTCGAGCATCTCGGCAGTGGTGCGGAGTAGTGAATCCTCATGTGTAGAGTCACAATCCAAAGCCTGATAGTACCCCTGTGCCCCATGGAGTGAGTTTGGCATGTAGCGGAAATCGGTGTTCTGAAGCAAGGCAATTCTGGCTCGAATGATAGTCATCATTGAGTAAGTTGCGTCCTGCACGGACATCTCGATAGTAACCCCAAGTCCATAAGAGCAGTGGAGGGGTTCAGTAGCTCCAGGATAAGAGGGGTGTATCCTAACGGTACAAAGGTATTGGCTCTGATTGAAGTCTCAGAACTGCTCCTCGACGGTATACTCAGGATACCATCGATAGCCTGTCTCGACCATCACTCGGACTAGCATGGCCGTGTGACCAGGTACATCGAGGCACCGAGTCAGATGAACATTTTGGCTCACGTATATGACAGTGTCGCTATCATCCATATGATAGAGAACCCGGGCCGACATGACTAGTCGTGAACCCAAAGCGGCACAAACTTACGGGGACATGCATACATGAATCAACATCGAGCATGTCGGTCAGCAGCGTGTGAATCCGGGCTCTAGCACTGGGCTAACAGGACTCCGGGAACCCGGGCTGTAGCAGGCTAGGCAGGACTTCGGATGTCACCGCGTGACATTTCCCTGAAGGGACAGACACAGGAACGAAGTGAAACACATGCCGTCCAGTCAAGTGCTCGAGCAGTAGTGCTGGGCTAGCAGGACTCCGGTGCGGGCTGTAGCTGACTACTATGGCTCATGGAAGCACTAGACTACATTTCCCCATAAGAGAGGCTGCCAAGGATAAACAACTAGATTGTCGGATCCCACACATACCAAGCATTTCAATCATACACACAATATGCTCGATATGTGTAAATACAACATGGCATCACAACAAAACTCTACAACTCAAGTACTTTATTTAAAGGCTCCGGAGAGCCATACATAACATGTTCATACAGGTAGGGGTCACATGACCCGACACTCAAGTCATAAAAGCATACAAGCACATGCGGAAGCAAACTAGTCTGAGTACAGACACTAGAAAGAAACAAGGCTTGACGAAGCCTGTCTATCTACATAGGGCCCTCCATGGCTCGGAATCACCACCTGGGTGGCAAGTCACTCATCGATGTCGAGGTCTACGTAAAACCCGTCGGAGGGGTGGTGTTGTCGTCTGAAAATAGTAATTAAAGCAACATGAGTACAAAGGTACTCAGCAAGACTTACAACAGATCCTACTATACATGCTCATTCTCAAGAAGGTGGTGGAGTTATGGCAGCAAGCCAGCTTTGACTCTTGGCTAAGCTATCCCATGAGACACCACTTGTAAAAATAGTTTTCGCACACGAGTCAACTAAACACCATCACAATACTCCACCGTGGATCCTCCCTCATCATCCTACGAAGGGGCCATCCGTGGTACTCCCACTTATCTTGAGTCTTTTAGTAGTAACCATTAACTTGTCTATGAACTGTATAGGCAAACAAGTAGTCCTTTACCGCGGACGCGGCTATTCGAATAGGTGATGTTAACCATGCAGGGGTGTACTTCTTCATATAATCTCTCACCACTTATCGCCGTTGACACGACATGTACTCGGCAACCTTTGAGCAGAAGCCCAACGAGGGTGTCGGCCACGGCCTACCTAAACACTCAAGTCTCTAGTCCAGGTTTATCGCCTCTCCAGGTTCCATCCGCAGGGAGTCCGGCCGAGGTTTCCACATACGGCCCCGAACGATGTGTACACGGTCCCAAGACGCCAAATGGGCGCCCAGCATACCCGACCACGGTGTATCTACCGCATCATAGCCCACCCCTAGGGTCAGCGCTACGCACGGCCTCCAACACATAACCTATAAACACCAGAAACTAGTTGCAACTCCTGGAAAGAGGACTAGGGTGGTTAAGAACCGAGAGGGTCAATTAAGGATCCCAATGCAGGGTAGTAATTGATTCTTAAATCACACATACATATCATAGTTATTAAGGACGGCCTCAATGAAACAACCCACCATGTACTCCTACATGGCCTCTCATCGATACCTTTACCAAAACATATTCAGCACATCCCTCACATTATTGACGTAATCATTTCACTCTAGCCCATCACCCAGATGAACCAGACCTGACACAACTCTAAGCATAGCAGGCATAGCAAGGTAGGAAACACATACATGGCTCAATCAACTCCTACACATGCTAGTGGGTTTCATCTAGTTACTGTGGGAATGACAGGTCATGCAGAGGATAAGGGTTCAACTACCGTAGCACATAGCAGTTTAAAATGTTGTTGTCTTAATGCAATAAATGAGAGCAGGAGCGTGAACATGGGATTGTATCGATATGATCAATGGGGTTGCTTGCCTGATGGAGTAGTAGTAGGGTACTGCCCTTCAGTCGGATAATCGAACGTATCCTCGAAGGTAGAACCAACCACAAAAGACACCACAAAACACAATCATCACATGGCAATATGCAACAATATGATGCATGTTATGACATGGAAATATGATGTGTCCTGGCTAATGCATTGTAAAACATGTTGGTTTGAGTCTATTTGGATCAAAGGTTCAAACGGAAGCTTATGTTATTAAGTCATATGAGTGCATTAGCTTGTTTCACCTAAACAGCAAGGTTAAAATATTCTGTCAGGCATGAAACCATTACAGATGGAAAGATTGAATTTTTCTGATCAAATTTCATATATAAATCTTTGCATTTGGAGTTATAGATTAAAAGTTATGAATTTCTGAAGTTTGTACTATTTTCTGGAATTTCCTGTATAAGAATAATTCCAGTAATTGAATTTATGCGTCAGCATTGCGTCAGGCTGATGTCGGCGGTCAACGGAGCTGGTCCAGGTCAAACATGACCAGTGGGACCCCCATGTCAGTGTAACTAACCGAACTAATTTTTTGTTAGCACTAAACCTAACTTAATTAGCAGACGGGCCCCACCTGTCATGGACTCAGGGGGAGTCAACATGGGCCCACCCAGTCAATGGTCAACGGGGTCAAGCCCGCTGGCATTTAGCCGCCGGCGAGGCCAGACGCGGCGGTGGGAGTGCGGTTTCGTGCTCCGGTGACCAAATGGGCGGCGGAGGGCATCTACGGGACGCGAGGAGCGAGCCGCATCGTTTGGTGACAGTGGTGGAGCTGGGGGTGGCCAGGAACGTCGCCGGCGATGACCTTGGCGGTCGCCGGAGTCGGGTGAAGTCGAACCCGAGGCTACCGGGCACGGCGAAGCGCCTGGAGTGGTGCTACGGACCCCTCGCGATGCGGTGAGAGTGTTGGACACGGTGGTGTGGCCGGTGGGTGGCCGAAGTCACGTCGGCGACGAGCTCGGCGGCGGCACGTGCGGTGATGCCTCATGCAGTCGCTATCGTGCTCGAGAGAGAGAGAGAGAGAACGGAGAGGATGGGGAGGTGCAGGAGCTCACGGCGTTCACGTAGGAGTAGACGGCGCGGCTGGGGATGAACGGTTGCGGCAGTGACGTCGACGGCGATCTGTGGCGGTGCTCGGTGAAGTTGAGCTCGAAGAGGACGAAGCACGGCGCGCGAGAGCTCGGGGCTCGGGCTGCTCGACGGAGACGTCGACGGCGAAGCTGTTGGACATGGCAGCGCGGCACGGGGACGACGGAGGACACGGGTTTCACGGTGGCGCAGGCGCGGCAACGTCGGCCATGGTGCGGGAGAGCGAGGGAGAGAGGTAGGGGAGCGAGTGAGGTGTCCACGAGGTCGGGGCGGCGACGTGGGGCTCGCCCAGGTGTCCAGGGGCGCGGGTGGCAAGCAGGTGGCGCCGTGGCGAGCTCGTGCTCGCCGGCGTCACCTCCCTGCCTGCCTGGCGGGGACAAAGTAGCTGGCTGGCATGGGCCAGCACAGCGCTGGGCCGCTAGGTGGGCCGGCTAGTGGGCTGCGGCCAGGTAAGTTCCCTCCCTCTCTTTTAATTGTGAACCCATCTTATGTGTCCTAGAAAAATGTGAACCCATTTTGTCAGAGGTTCTAACCCAAGACAAAAAGGGTGGACCTTTTAGAAGGGCATTTCAGATTCATTGAAAAAGATTTTTGTAAACCCTAGTTGTTTCCAGGGGTGCTGGGTGTTCTGTCATCCCCATTTCAATTTTCCGGAAAAGTAGACATGATGCAACACTCTAATGCATGAACTAGCTAGGGTGTGACATCCTGAGCCGCCAGGACGCTCTGCAGGTTGTGCTGATAAGCGGTCGCCATGCTCGGCAGGCCAAAAGGCATGCGAACGTAGCTGTGAGGTGGGCCCTTGCAGCATCCCATGCGCGAAGGCTAGAAAATCTCCTGAGAGGCGGCCCGGTTGAGCCTTGGGACGTCAATGCAGACGCGCAGCCCAGCATCGTCGCCTGGATGGGGAGCTGCGCCTGGTGAGCGGCGGCCGCCGTGCATGGCCCTTGTGTCTTGCAGTTCCTGAGTGGTCTCAGTGATGAACTCCTAAACGGTGGGCACTCCTTGCCCTGTGTTCTCTGGAGGGAAACGTGCCGCGAAGCACGCCTCCAAGTGGTGCCCAAGCGCCTCCCTCGTGATGTTGGCAAAGTCCTAGGCCCTACAGAAGAGAGCCCTCGAGCCCTGCCTGAGAGGGGCGCCGGGCACGCTTTCCTATGCGATGGAGGGAGGCGCCCTAGGCGCGTGCGCCGATCCTGACGAGGCGCTGCTTGCCTGAGGCCCTGCGTGTTGTAACTACTTCTTCTTCTTGGGGGTGGCCTCAGGAGGGCACTCGCCCTGGCCTATGGGGTCCTCGATTGCTGCAGCTTGGAAGGCACGCTCGAGGGAGCACATCACGTCTCTTTCCACTTCCCAACATCTTGAGGACATTGTAGTCGTGATGGGTCACCGCCGTGAACTTGTCTAGGGCTGGGTACCCGAGGATGGTGTTGTATGGAAGGCGGATGTAGGTGACGTCGAAACTGATGAGTTCGGTGCGGTAGTTGTTGCGTTCTCCAAAGGTAACGGGGTGGCGGACCTGCCCGATCGGGGTAGTAGAGCCATCGGTCACTCCTGAGAAAGGCTTTGTAGGATGAAGCTGGCCGTATGGCACTTGGAGGCTGTCGAACGTGTCGACGGACAGGAGGTTGAGCCATGCACCACCGTCGATGAGGGTCTTGGTAACTTTCACGTTGCTGATGACTGGTGAACAAAGCATTGGGAGGACGCCTGCAGTAGCTACGCACTTGAGCTGATCTGCCGAACTGAACGTGATGGGGAACCTAGACCATCTGAGCGGGCATTTGTCCTCGAGCTTGGGGAGAACTGCATTCACTTCGTGAGCAAGCTGTTTGAAGATATCCTGCGTAGCTGGGGCTTGAGCTCCGCCCAAGATGCAGGCGATAGCGCGTGGCTCCTAGAAGCCCCCAGCCCCCTCATCTTGATGGTGGCGGTAGTGGAGGAAGGTCAGCGTTGCCTTGAGGACGATCCTCACGAGGCTGGTCCTTCCAAGCGCCCTTGCGAGGTTGATCTTGCCAGTGGTCCTCACGAGGCCGGTCACGCCACTCCTGGCACGGGCCACGATCGTCCCAGCGTCCGTCACCACGTCCTCCTCCTCGGCCGTAGCCCCGGTCACTGCGCTCGGGGCGTCGACCGAAGTTTCCTTCTGGAATGGCTCTGAGCTCTTGACAGTCGCTGGTGTTGTGGGTATGCAGGTTATGGAAGGCGCAGAACAGTCGGCTGCTCTTGGATGACTCGGGCTGGTCTCTGCTGCGCTTGGTGTCTGGTTCCGCTGCGAGCACGGCTGCTCCCTTGCGCTTCACGTCATTGGCCTTGGTCTTCTTCACCTCTGGGTCCGCAATAGGGAGCTCGAGGAGGGAGAGGCGCCCCTCCTCAGCTCTTGCACACTTGGTCGTGATGTTGAACAGCTCCAAGCTCGTGCACATCTCCTCATGGATGGCAAGCTCCTCCTTCATCTTGACGTCGCGTCCGCCATCGGAGAACGCTGAGTTGATGGCCTCGTCGGTCACCTTGGGGATCTTGATTCTCATGCTATTGAAGCGCTGGATGTACTTCTGCAGGGTCTCTCCTGGTTGTTGCTTGATGAAGCGTAGGTCACCCGCGACCGGGGGGCGGTCACGAGTTCCCTGGAAGTGGTGATGAAGTGGCTGTGCATCTGGTCCCAGGAGGAAATCGAGCCTGGAGGCGGGTTCAGAAGCCAGGAGCGGGGGCCATCCTTGAGGGCCATGGGAAACAAATTCGCCATGACTTTCTCGCCGCCGTTGGCAGCCTCGATGCTCAGCTCATAGAGCTGCAGGAATTCCGCGGGGTCAGGGGTGCCGTCGTAGCGAGGAGGCAGATCTGTCTTGAACTTGCCCGGCCAGGCGACGCTACGCAGCTCTGGGGTGAAGGCGCGACAGCCGAACATGGTGGCCGGGGCCCGCCTTGGAGGTGGAACTTGGTTTTGGCGCCCGCGCGCCGCTACGGCAAGCGGCACGGGGCCTTGCCACAGCAAACGATCCTGGCGCGGCAGTGCAAGGAGTGGCGGAGCGTTCACTTGCAGTTGAGGGACTTCTTGACATCTTCTTTCTTCACACGCGGGCGCCAGACGCGTTGGGTCGCGCCGGGGAGCCGCGTGCCTTGGCGCTAGGGCGCCGTCTTGGTGCAGATGTGGCGGAGGTGCTTCGTGAGCTGCATCGCCTGTGGCTGTCGAAGGGCACGACAGAGAGTGAGACAGTGCAGAGGAGCCCCATGTGGCACGGAGAAGCTTGGAGATGCGGTCAAGCAAGTCCTCGTAGAGGTCGTCGACTGGGCGGTAGCGCAGGAGCTCGTGCGCCATGAGGAGCGCGGCCCATGTATCCGTGGGAACGCGACGAGCGTGAGACGACGAACCAGCGGGAGTCAGCGATGGAGTGGTGGTGCGTCCGTCCTGTCGCACCAAAGGGTGCAGCGAGGATGCTTGCTGCTTGTTCGCCACCGGGCCGGTGGCGGCGTTGGCGGCAGGCGACAGATAGCGATGGGGTGGCCCACCGACAGGGGCCGTCTGGGCAACAGGGGTGGCAAGGGCAGCCTGGTGCTAGGCGCGGGCGCGACGTGCGTCCGCCATGGAGACGATGAAGAGGTGTGACATGGAGCGACGGAAGGGAAGCTTCAGCACACCCCTACCTGGCGCGCCAAACATCGGATCATGGGTTCTAGCAAAACCCTTAAGTTTCGAACACTGGGGTGCGCGCGAAGATTTCCCCCCTACCGATCCACGTCATAACTCAGCTGAGATCTTACGAACTAACTCGACGAACTCGCAACACAACGGACACGAGATTTATACTGGTTCGGGCCACCGTTGTGGTGTAATACCCTACTCCAGTGTGGCGGTGGTGGATTGCCTCTAGGGCTGATGATGAACAGTACAAGGGGAAGATCAACCTCCTGAGGTTGAGGTGTTCTTGTGCTTGGTCAACTTGTGTGTGTGTGAGAATCTGATTCACTCTCCCCTAGCGATGGTGGTGGCTAGTCCTATTTATAGAGGCCCTGGTCCTCTTCCCAAATATTGAGCGGGAAGGGAGCCAACAATGGCCAATTCGAAAGGGGACAGCTAGTACAGCTTATCCTGACAAAAGTGGTCTTCGCTTGCAAAAGGCTCTGGTGGTGACGCCGTCTTGGGCTCCACTATGACCTCCATCTTGTCGTCCTTTTGGTCTTGGTCTTGTTGCACCGATATGGAAACCTTTGCTTGATGCCTCGGCCGCGCCTGATCTTGCCCCCTTAGCACCAAAGAGGAAACAAGGACGCTGCGCGCGTTGGCGCCCGCCTAGCGCCCGCCTGGTCTCGATCGTGATGGCTCACGTCACGAGAACCTCCCGAGGTTTGCCTGGCCTTGAACTCTCCGCCCCTCGCGAGCCTTCCTGGCGAGGCTGTTCCTGAGGAGGTCGTGTGTCGTCCGCCTCGCGAGGCTTGGCCCCTCGCGAAGGTCTTGAATGCCTTGTTGATGAAGATGGGTCGTACAGGCCAGCTAGAAAAGCCACGCCGTGGGCTGCAGGTAGGCAAGTCCGGGGCCGTTCCCAGAACACCGACAGGGGGCTTAAGTCAATGTTATATTCATTCCCCAATCATGAGCTCTCGAGACAAATTATCATTCAGAATTTTTATTCTTGGCTTTCACTTGATGATCAATCCATGCTCGATACTTCTTGTACCGGTTCTTTTATGAAGAAGACTATTGAATTCAGGTGGGACCTTTTAGAGAGAATTAAATGCAACTCTGAAGATTGGGAACTCGATGAAGGTAAAGAGTCACCGCGCCCTGCCACCAGCTCCACCCGCGGCGACCGGAGCCACCGCGTCGCCTGCCCGTAGTCGCCCCCATTGGTCTCTTGCTGGTCGCCGGCACGCGCTGCCACCACACCCTTTCATCTCCGCCCCGCGCGCCTCCTCGCCATCGCTGGATCAGGCCGCCCGTCCGAGCCCCGCCGAGTGTCGCCTTGCCACTGGTCAGATCCGGTGCCCGGAGGCCCAATCCACTGGTTCCTAGCCTCCTCTGTCGCTGCTTCACCAGGATCAGGCAGATCCGTCGAGCTCTCCTACCGCCACGGCCATGGAATCCTCCGGACCGTGCCGGGACCTCCTCGTCCTTGGAGCCAAGTGGTACCTCGATCCAAACACCTGAAGTGCACCACCCCATCCTAGATCCGCTGCAGCCCAACAGGCCCAAGGTGAGCGGCCCGTTGCTAAGTCCCGCCCTGAGCGTTACCTAACTATCTTGCACTCACTCCGTGTTTGCTGTTGAAACGACTAAGTCTAGATATGAAAACATCATCTATGCATCTAGGCTCATACTTTGCACATGTTGATCAGGTTGGAGTGTGTAATATGTAAAAATGTTATGCTCTTCATGATCTACATGATGGTGTGCTTTGATGTCTTAATCTTTGTTGGAAAAGTGCTTGCTACTGTTGAGTGCTGAAAACTGTTATAACTTGCCATTTTGTATTTTTCATAGCATTTTGTGTGATTTTCTTTTGAGCAACATGCCTACATGTTTACAAGAAAATCATGTTATGTTTGCAATGGTATAACTCTCATTCCATGATATTCCCTGTGGTGACTAGCACAAGCTTGTAAAGTAGCATACTTGCTGTTACTATTCTGCTAAGTCTAAACCTGTTATATTATGATGCCATGTTTACTTAATGCTACCATAAAATCTATGCATATTTATGACATGTTCACTAATCATGTTTTGAATACCAAGTCATGCTATGTTCAACCATACCCTTCCTTGTGATTATGTCCTAATGTAGCTTGTTCTTTTCATGTTCTCGATATGCTAAAAAAATATAACTGTCAGTCTGTTAACAACATGTTCCATTTTTCAAAGCTCATTGTAATTAACCTATGCATCTTATAAATTGTCCCTTTGGTTTAACTGGAAGTATGCCATGTCTACTACATGATCATGACCTTTGCATATTTATTAAAATTGGTATGCTTGCTTTTATGTGCCTCCAAAGTCAGCATCATTATGTTACTGTTTTGCATTCCCAGATTTTCACTAAGTCTGAGAATCTGCTATTTCATGTAGCATACTTGTTTCATGCCTCCAACATGCCATCATATTAACTCTGCTCGTGTATATGCCCGGTTTTTTCACTAAGTCCTAATTTGTGTTATAAAGTTGCTTTTTCGCATTGATCATATTTGTTTAATATTGATACCTACGAACGTGAACCTGAATGATATTTGAATTATGTAATATGTACTTGAAGCGCATATCAAGTTTGTGATCATATGGTTCCTGTAGCATGTTGTTTTGATGATTGCAAAGTGCCTAGTTGTTGTAAGGCAGATTGTTGTTATATCTTGTTTGGAGCGTATGTGTCGAACCGTTGCTCCGTTTTGATCTTGTCCTCTATGAAACTTACTTGGTTTTGAATGTAGTTTCATCATGTCATGTTACATCCTTGATTTGAGTATGTGTGCTTGATGTTTGAATGCATTTTGCATCAATGTCACGTTTAACTTGTTTTGCTCATATCTTCTACGCCGTAGCTCCGAATTAAATGAACTTTATATGTAACTTGACTAGAATGACGTGTAGATCATCACGGCGCATTTTAACTTGTTGTTTAACAACTATAACATAATGTTTATTCAGATCTGGACTAATTTCGAAATTTGCATATCAGGACTTACCGGAGTTGTTATATGTTGTTTCCGAACTCATTTAAACTTGCTTTGATGTGATGTTCATGTATGCATCATCTCTTGCCATGAGTAGCATCATGTAGCATTGTCATGTATCATACTTGGATGAGCATCATGTCATGTTATGTGTTCTGTGTTGACTATGTTGTTTGGTTCTTTCCGGTTGTGCTCCTTCATGATAGTTCATGTTTTGTTGCGATCGTGAGGATTCCTTCGACTACGCTTGGTTCGTCTATGTTGGTTCACCTTCTTCATGGACTCAGTCTTCTTCCTAGCGGGATCTCAGGCAGGATGACCGTCACCTTGGATCTCACTACTATCTTTGCTTTGCTAGTTGTCTCGATGCTGTTGCTATGTCACGCTACCCACCACTTGTTTATCAAACCTCCCAGATTGCCATGAAAGCCTCTAACCTTTTCCACCATCCTAGCAAACCGTTGTTTGGCTATGTTACCGCTTTGCTCAGCCACCTCATAGCGTTGCTAGTTGCAGGTGCAGTTTCAGGTTGTTCCATGTGGGGACATGGATATCATGAGATATCACAATATCTCTTATTTAATTAATGCATCTATATACTTGGTAATGGGTGGAAGGCTCGGCCTTTTGCCTAGTGTTTTGTTCCACTCATGCCGCCCTAGTTTCCGTCATACCGGTGTTATGTTACTTGATTTTGTGTTCCTAACACGGTCGGGGTTTATGGGCCCCCCTTGACAATTCACTTTGAATAAAACACATCCAGCAAGGCCCAACATTGGTTTTACCACTCGCCCAACTTGATAACGAAACATGATAATAAAATTGACGCGTAGGGAGTTAGCGCTACCCGAAGTTCCTTATTCAACATAATGCAAGGGAGGCCATTGCTGTTGGTGCTGCGCCAAACTAGAGCACTTTGCGGGGACGCCCCTTGGCAACTTGGGGTATTTTGGCACCTGTACGTGTAGCTCATCCATCGTGGCCTGAGACGAGATATGTGCGGCTACTATCAGGGTGTCGGCACGTCGGGAGGTCTTGCTGGACTAGTTTTACCATTGTCGAAATGTCTTGTACACCGGGATCCCGAGTTTGATCGGGTTGTCCCGCGATGGAGGATTATCTCCGTGGATCGTGAGCTTATCATGGGCTAAGTTGGGACACACCTATAGGGTTTAAACTTTCAAGAGCCGTGCCCGCGGTTATGTGGCAGATGGGAATTTGAAATATCCGATAGTAGATAACTTGACACCAGACCCGGATTAAAATACACCAACTGCGTGTGTAACCGTGACTGTCTCTTTTCGAGTGAGTCGAGAAGAGAATACAGTGGGGTTATGTTTGAACATACGCAGTTCAGGATCACTTCTTGATCATTACTAGTTTGCGACTATTTGCGTAGTTTCTGATCTTACTCTTGTAATTGTAAGTTAGCCACCATATATACAATGCTTAGTCGCCTGCTGCAACCTCACCACTTATCCTTTCCATATCCATTAATCTTTGCTAGTCTTGATACCCATGGTAATGGGATTGCTGAGTCCTTGTGGCTCACAAATTACAACAACAACAGTTGCAGGTACAGGTAATGCGATGATTTGACGTGAGAGCGACACTTGCTTGTTTTGGAGTTCTTCTCCTTCTTCTTCTTTGATTAGTGGATAGGTTCCTGGTCCGCAGCCTGGGATAGCAGGGTGGATGTCGTTTTAGATTTTTGTTTGTGTTTCATCCGTTGACAGATGTTGTTCTTCTAAATGATGTTTGATGTATTGGTAAGGCAAGTGTATGCCTTGTTTGTATCCCCCATTGAGTTGTACATGGTACAATGTAATGATATCCACCTTGCAAAAGCGTCTTCAATATGCGGCTCTATCCTTGGTGGGACCCTCGAGTTCCTCTCGGATAGGATCGCATATTGGGGATGACAGAAAATGGCCAGGATAAAGGGATTGTCTGGAGAGATTGAGCAAGTTGACGGATGTTCTTGGAGTGGAACTGGCAGGCTTCACATATGTGACAATATCAGTCGCATCCTGGATGGCTATGGGCTAGTAAAAACCCTTCTGAAAGGCTTTTCCAACCAGGGCTCTTGATCCAATGTGAGAGCCACACACACCTCCATGTATCTCTGCCAACAACTTTTGTCCATCTTCCTGGCAGAGGCACTTCAATTTCACACCATTCGGCATGTTTCTGTACAGAGTGTCATTGACAAAATGATACATACTGGATTGTCGGGCTACTCTTTCAGCTTCTTCTTGCTCTTCGGGAAGTTTCCTGTTTGAAGGAAATGGACTATGTGGTTCACCTAAGTTGGAGCCAGCGGCTCGACAACAAGGACTAAAGGCACTTCCTCGTTAGTGGGAGCACTCGCCTCGACCGCAAGTACCCGCGGTTCTGTGGCAGGGTGCTACTCAGCAACCAAAGTTGAGTTGTTCCCGGTAGCCTCTCTACCATTAGCTTCGAGATGCTTTGCCAGGAGATACTTGTTGGAGTTCAACTTTCTCCTTTTTTGGCCATCACTGAAGGCGATACTGGTGGTTGAGCTAGGTGAAGGGCAAAGGTCCCTGGTTCCACAGGGAGCTTTTGTGTGGCGCACTTTGATAAGTGATTGGCAATGATGTTCTCCACACGTGGCACAAGCTCTGCTTTCAACCCATCAAAGTGTTCTTCCAGCTTCCCCACCTCCTCTACGTATGCCTCCATCAATGGGCTCTGGTAATCCTTATTAACATGTCTCGCCATGAGCTGCGAGTCTTCGTGGATGATTAACTTGTTCATTCCAAATTCCAGTGCAATTCTGAGTCTCACAAGGATCACCTCATACTCAGTCATGTTGTTGGTGGCTTTCTATGGGGGAAAATGCATTTGGACCACGTACTTGAGATGCACTCCGGTGGGCGTGATACGTCTCCAACGTATCTATAATTTTTGATTGCTGCATGCTATATTATCTACTATTTTGGACTATATTGGGCTTTATTTTCCACTTTTATATTATTTTTGGGACTAACCTATTAACCGGAGGCCCAGCCCAGAATTGCTGTTTTTGGCCTATTTCAGTGTTTCGGATAAACAGAATATCAAACGGAGTCCAAACGGAATAAAATCTTCGGAAATGTGATTTTCTCACTGAACGTGATCCAGGAGACTTGGACCCTACTGCAAGGGATCAACGAGGCGGTCACGAGGGTGGGGGCGCGCCCCCTGCCTCGTGGGCCCCTCGGTGCTCCACCGACGTACTCCTTCCTCCTATATATACACATGTACCCCAAAACGATCAGAACAGGAGCCAAAAGCCTAATTCCACCACCGCAACTTTCTGTATCCACGAGATCCCATCTTGGGGCCTGTTCCGGAGCTCCGCCGGAAGAGGGTCGTCATCACGGAGGGCTTCTACATCATCATAGCCTCTCCGATGAAGTGTGAGTAGTTTACCTCAGACCTTCAGGTCCATAGTTAGTAGCTAGATGGCTTCTTCTCTCTCTTTGAATCTCAATACAAAGTTCTCCTCCTCTCTCGTGGAGATCTATTCGATGTAATCTTCTTTTTTGCGGTGTGTTTGTTGAGACTGATGAATTGTGGGTTTATGATCAAGTCTATCTATGAATAATATTTGAATCTTCTCTGAATTCTTTTATGCATGATTGGTTATCTTTGCAAGTCTCTTCGAATTATCCGTTTGGTTTGGCCAACTAGATTGGTAGTTCTTGCCATGGGAGAAGTGCTTAGCTTTGGGTTCAATCTTGCGGTGTCCTTACCCAGTGACAGAATGGGCAGCAAGGCACGTATTGTATTGTTGCCATCAAGTATAACAAGATGGGGTTTATTTCATATTGCATGAATTGATCTCTCTACATCATGTCATCTTGCTTAAGGTGTTACTCTGTTTTTAACTTAATACTCTAGATGCATGCTGGATAGCGGTCAATGAGTGGAGTAATAGTAGTAGATGCAGAATCATTTCGGTCTACTTGTCACGGATGTGATGCCTATATACATGATCATGCCTAGATATTCTCATAATTATGCACAATTCTATCAATTGCTCAATAGTAATTTGTTCACCCACCGTAGAATACTTATGCTCTTGAGAGAAGCCACTAGTGAAACCTATGGCCCCCGGGTCTATTCTCCTCATATCAATCTCCATCACTTTTACATTGTTTTACTATTTACTTTGCCTTTACTTTTTAGTTTGCATCTTTATATCAAAAATACCAAAAATATTCTATCTATCAGATCTCACTCTTGTAATTGACCGTGAAGGGCTTGACAACCCCTAATCGCGTTGGTTGCGAGTAGCTATCGCTTTGTGCGGGTACGAGGGACTTGAGCGTGGGCTCCTACTGGATTGATACCTTGGTTCTCAAAAACCGAGGGAAATACTTACGCTACTCTGCTGCATCATCCCTTCCTCTTCAGGGAAAACCAACGCAAGCTCAAGACGTAGCAAGAAGGATTTCTGGCGCCGTTGCCTAGGAGTCTACGCAAAAAGTCAACATACCAAGTACCCATCACAATCCCTATCTCTCGCATTACATTATTTGCCATTTGCCTCTCGTTTTCCTCTCCCCCCAATTCACCCTTGCCGTTTGATTTTCCCTCTCTCTCTCTATCCTCCCTCTCTATTTGCCTCTTTTGTCCGCTTGCTTTTTGTTTGCTCGTCTGGTAGATTGTTTGTTTGTCGCGATGGCTCAACCAAAATTTGTGGATCTTCACCTCAAAAGGTTAGAGGAGATCGAAAACAACGTTAGGAAGTTTATGGCTTTGCAATTTGAGCATAATAATTTCTTTAGAAACGAGCTTAAGGAACAAAAAAGTTTTATGAGTTATATGAATAAAGAGCTTGATGATATGTCTAAAGAATTTGAGGGTATAAGATCCCAGATTGCTTGTCTAGAAAAGATGACTGCTAAAATTTCGGATATGCAAGCCACCTTAGTCAATAAGATGGCCGCTAAACTGAATACTTATGAAAATCAAGATGAAGATCTAAAAGTTATTGATGTGTCTACTATTAAATCTTTATTTCGCAATATGAATCTTGATGAAACTGAATATGATCTTCCTTTACCTAGAAGGTGTTCTAAAAATTCGGAGTATTTAGATCTTAATGATGAAATTGATGAAAGTGGGATTGAAAGAAATAAAAATCTAGATGTTGCTAAACCCACTATATTGGATTTCAAGGAATTTAATTATGAAAATTGCTCTTTGATTGATTGTATTTCCTTGTTGCAATCCGTGCTAAATTCTCCACATGCTTATAGTCGAAATAAAGCCTATACCGAACATATTGTTGATGCCTTGATGCAATCTTATGAAGAAAAACTTGAGTTGAAAGTTTCTATCCCTAGAAAACTCTATGATGAGTGGGAACCAACTATTAAAATTAAAATTAAAGATCATGAGTTTTATGCTTTGTCTGATTTGGCTGCTAGTGTCTCTACTATTCCCAAGACTTTGTGTGATTTACTAGATTTTCGTAAATTTGATGATTGCTCTCTAAACTTGCATCTTGCGGATTCCACTATTAAGAAACCTATGGGAAGAATTAATGATGTTCTTATTGTTGCAAATAGGAATTATGTGCCCGTAGATTTCATTGTTCTTGATATAGATTGCAATCCTTCTTGCCCTATTATTCTTGGTAGACCTTTCCTTAGAATGGTTGGTGCAATTATTGATATGAAGGAAGGGAATATTAGATTTCAATTTCTATTAAAAAAGGGCATGCAACACTTTCCAAGAAAGAAAATAAAATTACCATATGAAACTATCATGAGAGCCACTTATGGATTGCCTACCAAAGTTGGCAATACCTAGTTCTATTCTTGCTCGTTATGCCTAGCTAGGGGCGTTAAACGATAGCGCTTGTTGGGAGGCAACCCAATTTTATTTTTATACATTGCTATTTGCTCCTGTTTAGTAATAAATAAATTATTTAGCCTCTGTTTAGGTTGTGTTTTTTGTGTTTAATTAGTTTTTGTGCCAAGTAGAACCATTGGGAAGACTTGGGGAAAGTCTTGTTGAACTTGTTGTAAAAAACAAAAACATTAGCGCTCATGAGAACTGCTGTCATTTTTATTTGAAGAGTTCTATTTAGTTAATTATTTTTGCAGATGATTAATAGATAAATTACTCACGTCCAGAAATTTATTTTAGAATTTTTGGGGTTCCGGATCTTGTGCTAGCTACAGATTACTACAGACTGTTTTGTTTTTGACAGATTTTGTTTCTCGTGTGTTGTTTGCTTATTTTGATGAATCTATGGCTAGTAAAATAGTTTATAATCCATAGAGAAGTTGGAATACACTAGGTTTAGCACCAATATAAATAAAGAATGAGTTCATTACAGTACCTTGAAGTTTTCTTTTGTTTTCTTTCACTAACGGAGCTCACGAGTTTTCTATCTTGAGTTTTGTGTTGTGAAGTTTTCAAGTTTTGGGTGAATTCTTTTGATAGATCATGGAACAAGGAGTGGCAAGAGCCTAAGCTTGGGGATTCCCATGGCACCCCCAAGATATTCCAAGGACACCAAAAAGTTAAAGCTTGGGGATGCCCTGGAAGGCATCCCCTCTTTTCGTCCACTTCCATCGGTAATTTACTTGGAGCTATATTTTTATTCACCGGCAAGATATGTGTTTTGCTTGGAGAGTCTTGTATTATTTGTGTCTTTGTTTGCTAGTATACCACAGCCATCCTTGCTGTACACACCTTTTGAGAGAGCCATACATGAATTAAAATTTGATAGAATACTCTATGTGCTTCACTTATATCCTTTAAGCTAGATAATTTTGCTCTATGTGCTTCACTTATATCTTTTGAGCTAGATAATTTTGCTCTATGTGCTTCACTTATATCTTTTGAGCTAGATAATTTTGCTCTATGTGCTTCACTTAGATCTTTTAGAGCATGGTGGTGGATTCGTTTTAAAGAAACTATTAATCTCTCATGCTTCACTTAAAATTAATTTGAGAGTCTCCTAATAGCATGGTAATTTGCCTAATAATAATATGCTTGGTATTCAAGATTTGTGAAACTTTCTTTTGAGTGTGTTGAATACTAAGAAAAGATTTAAGCATGATAATTGTTTTGAGATATGGAGGTGATAATATTAAAGTCATGCTAGTTGAGTAGTTGTGAATTTAAAGAATACTTGTGTTGAAGTTTGTGATTCCTGTAGCATGCACGTATGGTGAACCGTTATGTGATGAAGTCGGAGCATGATTTATTTATTGATTGTCTTCCTTATGAGTGGCGGTCGGGGATGAGTGATGGTCTTTTCCTACCAATATATCCCCCTAGGAGCATGTACTTTTCTTTGATAAACTTCTAGATTTTTGCAATAAGTATATGAGTTCTTTATGACTAATGTTGAGTCCATGGATTATATGCACTCTCACCCTTCCACCTTTGCTAGCCTCTCTAATATCGCGCACCTTTCGCCGGTATCATACACCTACCATATACCTTCCTCAAAACAGCCACCATACCTACCTATTATGGCATTTCCATAGCCATTCCGAGATATATTGCCATGCAACTTTCCACCATCTAGTTCATCATGACACATCCATCATTGTCATATTGCTTAGCATGATCATGTAGTTGACATAGTATTTGTGGCAAAGCCACCATTCATAATTCTTTCATGCTTGTCACTCTTGATTCATTGCATATCCCGGTACACCGCCGGAGGCATTCGTATAGAGTCATACTTTGTTTTAGTATCGAGTTGTAATCATTGAGTTGTAAATAAATAGAAGTGTGATGATCATCATTTAATAGAGCATTGTCCCAATAAAAAATAGAAAGGCCAAAGAAAAAAAGAAGGCCCAAAAAAAAGGGGCAATGCTACTATCCTTTTTCCACACTTGTGCTTCAAAGTAGCACCATGATATAGCGAGTCTCATATATTGTGCTTCAAAGTAGCACCATGTTCTTCATATAGAGAGTCTCATATGTTGTCACTTCCATATACTAGTGGGAATTTTACATTATAGAACTTGGCTTGTATATTCCAATGATGGGCTTCCTCAAATTGCCCTAGGTCTTCGTGAGCAAGCAAGTTGGATGCACACCCACTAGTTTCTTTTGTTGAGCTTTCATACATTTATAGCTCTAGTGCATCCGTTGCATGGCAATCCCTACTCACTCACATTGATATCTATTGATGGGCATCTCCATAGCCCATTGATACGCCTAGTTGATGTGAGACTATCTTCTCCCTCTTTGTCTTCTCCACAACCACCATTCTATTCCACCTATAGTGCTATATCCATGGCTCATGCTCATGTATTGCGTGAAGATTGAAAAAGTTTTGAAAAAGTTAGAATATGAAACAATTGCTTGGCTTGTCATCGGGGTTGTGCATGATTTAAATACTTTGTGTGGGGAAGATGGAGCATAGCCAGATTATATGATTTTTTAGGGATAACTCTCTTTAGCCATGTTATTTTGAGAAGACATAATTTCTTTGTTAGTATGCTTGAAGTATTATTATTTTCTATGTCAATATAAACTCTTGTCTTGAATCTTTCTAATCTGAATATTCATACCACAATTAAGAAGATTTGCATTGAAATTATGCCAAGTAGCACTCCGCATCAAAAATTCTCTTTTTATCATTTACCTACTCGAGGATGAGTAGGAATTAAGCTTGGGGATGCCTGATACATCTCCAACGTATCTATAATTTTTGATTGCTCCATGCTATATTATCTACTGTTTTGGACTATATTGGGCTTTATTTTCCACTTTTATATTATTTTTGGGACTAACCTATTAACCGGAGGCCCAGCCAAAAATTGCTATTTTTTGCCTATTTCAGTGTTTCGGATAAATAAAATATCAAACGGAGTCCCAACGGAATAAAATCTTCGAAAACGTGATTTTCTCACCGAACATGATCCAGGATACTTGGACCCTACTGCAAGGGATCAAAGAGGCGGTCATAAGGGTGGGGGGCGCCCCCCCTAGGGCGCGCCCCCTGCCTCGTGGGCCCCTAGGTGCTCCACTGACGTACTCCTTCCTCCTATATATATACACGTACCCCCAAACGATCAGAACAGGAGCCAAAAACCAAATTCCACCGCCGCAACTTTCTGTATCCACGAGATCCCATCTTGGGGCATGTTCCGGAGCTCCGCCGGAAGAGGGCCGTCATCACGGAGGGCTTCTACATCATCATAGCCTCTCCGATGAAGTGTGAGTAGTTTACCTCAGACCTTCGGGTCCATAGTTAGTAGCCAGATGGCTTCTTCTCTCTCTTTGAATCTCAATACCAAGTTCTCCCCTCTCTCGTAGAGATCTATTCGATGTAGTCTTCTTTTTTGTGGTGTGTTTGTTGAGACCGATGAATTGTGGGTTTATGATCAAGTCTATCTATGAATAATATTTGAAACTTCTCTGAATTCTTTTATGCATGATTGGTTATCTTTGCAAGTCTCTTCGAATTATCCGTTTGGTTTGGCCAACTAGATTGGTAGTTCTTGCCACGGGAGAAGTGCTTAGCTTTGGGTTCAATCTTGCGGTGTCCTTACCCAGTGACAGAAAGGGCAGCAAGGCACGTATTGTATTGTTGCCATCGAGGATAACAAGATGGGGTTTATTTCATATTGCATGAATTGATCTCTCTACATCATGTCATCTTGCTTAAGGCGTTACTCTGTTTTTAACTTAATACTCTAGATGCATGATGGATAGTGGTCGATGAGTGGAGTAATAGTAGTAGATGCAGAATCGTTTTGGTCTACTTGTCATGGACGTGATGCCTATATATATGATCATTCCTAGATATTCTCATAATTATGCATAGTTCTATCAATTGCTCAACAGTAATTTGTTCACCCACCGTAGAATTCTTATGCTCTTGAGAGAAGCCACTAGTGAAACCTATGGCCCCCGGGTCTATTCTCCTCATATCAATCTCCATCACTTTTACATTGTTTTACTATTTACTTTGCCTTTACTTTTTACTTTGCATCTTTATATAAAAAATATCAAAAATATTCTATCTATCAGATCTCACTCTCGTAAGTGACTGTGAAGGGCTTGACAACCCCTAATCGCGTTGGTTGTGAGTAGCTATCGCTTTGTGAAGGTACAGGGACTTGAGCGTGGGCTCCTACTGGATTGATACCTTGGTTCTCAAAAACTGAGGGAAATACTTACGCTACTCTGCTGCATCATCCCTTCCTCTTCAGGGAAAAGCACAAGCTTAAGAAATAGCAGGGCGCAACAAGGAGCACGCCAGCTCCAGTGCCCTGTAATGAGAAAGCACCATGAAAATACATAATCCACTCTTGAGGTACCTCCTTGCGAGGGATAACTGTCTCTGTCACTTCTCCCTCTATAGTTGGTCTCCATTCTGCAATGAACTCTACCAATGCTTTGCTCTACATGGTTGAGGTACTTTCGTACTTCAAGCCAAGGTTGGACAACTACAGATCCCACTCAACTATCCTGCCGGTGGCTTCGAGATTCCTCAGTATGCGATGTAGTGGAAAAAAGGGTGACAACTGTGATCTCATGGGCTTGGAAGTAGTGGTGCAATTTCCTCGAGCCCACGACAAGGCCGAAGATCAGCTTTTGCACTCCAGAGTACCTTGACCTAGCCCCCTGTAATAGAGAGTTGACAAAGTACACTAGCTGTTGCACCACTTTCTTGCTTGCCACCATTTTGGAACTGCCTTCGCTAACTTGCGCTACATTGCTTTGGTCTGTGCCTGATCCTGATGTCATTTGTTCGGTTTCATCTCTGGAGGGGACAGCCGCTGCAGCTACTTCCTCATCCACTTCTCGCTGTGCCACTAGTGCTGCACTAACCAGTTAATTCGTTGCCACTAAATATACCAGCAACGGCTTTTGAGGTTTAGGAGCGACTAAGATGGGAGTAGAGGAAACATAGGTTTTCAGGTCTCACAGCGCTACTTCTGCTTCTGGGGTCCACTTCATTGGAACCGCCTTTTTCAAGATTTTGTAGAAAGGCAAGGCACGCTCAGCAGACTTGGAAATGAACCTACTCAGCGCGGCAACGCACCCAGCCAAATGCCTCACATCTTGAAAAGTCTTGGGTGCCTAGATCTACTGGATTGCCCTGATATTTTCTAGGATGGCCTCTAATCCTCTCTTGGACACAAAGAAGCCAAATAGCTTGCCGGAGCGAACACCAAACACATGCTTCTCAGGGTTTAGCTTCAAATTGACCTATCATGGATCGGCGGTGGTCTCTTCCAAATCTCGGATGAGTGTTGATCTATCCTTGGTCTTGACCACTATATCATCCTTGTAAGCCTCTACATTCCTATGCAACTAAGGTTCCGAACCAACATGCACTGCCCTTGCAAAGGTAGAACCAACACTCTTCAACCCAAAAGGCATGCGTACAAAGAAGTACGTGCCACATGGAGTTATGAACATAGTTTTCTCTTCATCTTCCATGGACGTGAATATCTGATGGTATCCGGAGTATGCATCCAAAAATGAAAGCAGGTCGCACCCGGAAGTGGAGTCTACAATCTGTTCGATGCATGACAAGGGGAAATGGTCCTTCAGGCAGGCCTTGTTCAAGTTTGTGAAGTCAATGGAAAGCCTCTGTTTCCCATTTGCCTTGCGCACTACCAATAGGATTGCTAACCACATTGGATGCAACACTCCCCTAACCAAACTAGCTGCTTCCAGCTTCTTGATTTCCTTGGCAATGAACTATTGTTGTTCCAAAGCTTGCTTTCTGACCTTCTGCTTGACACGCCGAGCACGAGGACAGACAACTAGGTGGTGCTCGATTACCTCCCTCGGAACTCCGGGGATGTTAGATGGTTGCGAGGCAAACACAGCAACATTCGCCCACATGAAGGCAATGAGCGCACTTTCCTATTTGCCATCGAGGGTGGCGCCGATGGTGAACGTACCGTCAGCGCCATCCTACCATGCCGGAACCTCCTTTACAGCAGGTGAAGCAACCTTGTTTTCTTGCTAGTGGAACTCCTCGGTAGGTCATCACAGGTGCAGTCAATTCCAAAGAGGCACGCTTCCCGAAGGACTTTTAGGCATCTCTGCTAGTCCACTTTCTCTTATTTACTTCCTTGGCAGGAGATGCGGCTTCTGCAGCCTCAGCTTCTACCGCGTCTCGGTATATCTGGTCCACACATATGAGTGCATCTTTCTTGTCTGATGGGATGGAAATGACGCCCATCGGCCCTGGCATCTTCAAAGTGTTGTAGGCATAGTGGGATGCTGCCATGAATTTTTCTAGAGCTGGACAACCAAGAATTCCATTCTATGGCAAGGGGAATTCAACAACGTCAAACATAACCCTCTGTGTTCGGTAGTTAAATTCTCCGCCAAATGTTACTGGTAGCGTAATCTTTCCCTTAGGCCGGCTCCTGCCGGGGTTGATTCCCTGTAATGTACTAGTAAATCTGAGCTCCTCATCGAGGGTCTGTAACTTGCTGATCACCTTAGGGGAGATCAGATTCAACCCAGCCCTACTGTCAACTAGCATCTTTATGACCTTGAGGTTCCAGATCGTTGGCCAAACCAACGATGGCAAACACTCAAGTGTAGTAGTGTGGTCAGATTGATTGAGTGGAGGAACCATTTGTCAAATATGATAGGCGTGCGGGACCATTTGTAAAACCCTACTCCTGCCTTTGGTGGATTGAGTGGAGGAACACAATGGCACACAATGCATGATCCCGACAAGGTTGCCTCAGGGGAGGAGCAACTACACACGTACATGTGTGATGGGTCCGAATCCTTTTCTATGTTGCGTTGGGCCTTGTTTTATAGCTCAATGGGTAACCACAGTGGCATAATTATCATTATCTAGTGATTATATATCTAACGGTGCTATCATACCTAACTCTGGTAGTTAGGACAAAGTGAATTAATTGCACTACTAGGTGTCATGTGGAGGGTGAAGCCCGACAAGCCTGTCATGTCGCTTAATCATCTTCTGCTTATCTGCTTGACACACCTTTGGACGGGTGTTACATGAGGGTAATCTGTCTTCTGATGGGCTGCCACATGCTTAGTAGAGGCCACTTAATCATCTTGGAGGCACGACACCGCATGGATAGTGACTTGCGTCACTTTGAGGTGGAGCGGTGGAGCGGAGGTCCCTTGGCAGGGTTCTCTTCTTTTTAGCTGTCCCGGCAAGCCTGCCAGGGCAATCTTGGACTTTTCCCTTGGGGTGGCCTCGACCTGACCAGGCGCTCCTGCCTGGCAAGGGTGGCTTTCGCAAGGTGATAACTTGTTGTCCTGCATGCTAACTTAGTCTGCTTGATCCGCTCCTTGATCTCACGAAGAGCGGTTCTTCTGGCTTGGTTTTTCTTTTATATGTTGGTGTTGGATATAGAGTGCTAGCACGCCTGTGTATAAGTTTGGGCAACAAACATGATCGTTCATTGCAACAACAGGATGCAATTTCTCCAGTTACTCTGTTTATCCTCTCTTTATTCTGATGTCTCCATTCAGTCATCAAGTATGCAATGCAGGCAAGATGTTCTATGAGATTAGGATGGTAAATGAATTCGTACTATCAAGGTAAGACACTTTGGGATGAATAATGCTTCATAGTTATAAAATATATAGTGTTTGAGGCATGAACTGTATCGATAAAGAGCTCTAATGATTCACCAGTTGTAATTACATATATTTTTGTGATAATAATATTACATATTTTTTTGTGTTATTTGTGCACTTAATTTTGAAAATGAGTATTCAAAATCTCAAATAAAGAATTAGTGGGAAAATGTGTACATAACTACAACTATTAGAGCTATGTGAGTTGCCAACTTTATACATAAATATAAGTATGTATATAATTTTCTAAAAAGAACACAATACATATATATATGATATAGGATAGGGGAATGTAGTTTTCTCCCAGGAATGATATTACTAAAAACAAATATGCCTCCTATTTTGCAGCATGCAAACATAAACTATTGCCCTATTTATACTTTAGACCTATTTAGGAGGTACATTTACATGGGGCGAGGCATGATGTCAACAAATAAATTCATTTTTATATTTGCATAATCTGTGATATTGCGTGATGTGGAGAAAGTCAAAACAAACTTCTATTACTATCCAAATACTTATTGTATAGATCATATATGCTATCAAATACTGCCTTTGTTCTCTCATATTGATTAAATAAATGTATCATCAGAATTATTAGTGTACGCATGCAATGTCTTAGTTCTTTCATATTGGTTCAATAAATTTATCATCTAAATTAGCAGATGCTATTCCATGAAAGTATCCTTCCTATTATGGCACAAATGTCAATTCAAAATTTAGATTATGATCTTTGCATGAAGCTTAGAATTACTATTAAATAGTTCACTTATGTGTTTTGATCTCTGTAGTTTGTTGTCCGAATATGACCTATATGGCTCTCAACAGCATATATTACCTCTCCTTTGCTTCTCTAATACATGTAATAGCTTATACTAAATAGTGGAAACGATAATGAAAATGCCCTGCAGCAGATGTATACATTTAAATTCCACAGTATAGTCACAAGTATGAAGTTGTTAATAGTAACAGAAGTAAACATTCATAAATATATTTGTAACCATTGGTCATAAAATATTCTAATCTAGTAAACATGTAAGAAATATATACATTTTTAACCTATAAATTATATGTTCAAATATTATTTAGAGGTGCACCCATTAGGGTATTCTCTGAACCTCTTTAGTTCAACTCAATTAACTAAATTTTTTCATGTCACACCAATTCTTAAAATTTATTCATTTGTTAAGTAAGGATGGTCAAAGGATATTAGGTGAGTCACAAACGGGCACCCTAACTATCATAGATGGGTTATCTTTCAAAAGAGTAAGTGTGTTTTAAGTTTACATATATGGTGAAAAATACTAGCCCGTGCAGGAGCAAGGGTTGATGACTAGTTGGCACAATTGACATTGGTAGAATTTGTAATAATATCACTACAACCATGATTTTCATTCAAGGGGCTATCAAGTGTGGGTGTAAGAGCAATAATTTCATTTTTATCATAAGGAACTTTAGCAAGTTCATCTCCATAAGCATCATCAATATTGTCATCATGGCCACAAGCATGGCAAGCATCAAATTGATCAAAAAGGGACATTTCAGGCGACTCGACGGGATCATAATTATCTATTGGTTCATGCATATATTTATTCTCTTACAAACCAGCAGACATTTTCTCAATGAATTCACTAACATGGTCATCTCAAGCATAGTTTTCATAGCAATATTTAAGTATGGCAAATTTTTCATATTTGTAAAGAGTAGCATCATATTGTTCAATCAAAGAAGAAACTTCATGAGCACCCTTAAAAGAAACAAATTCTTCAGTTTGTTCGATATCATAGTAACAATAAATACCTTTAGCATAAGATAAGATTTCATTATCATTAAACTCACATAGGTAGGGAAGGTGTTTTTTAGGGTTCTTAGAGCAACAAGTAAAATCATGAATTTCACATAGATTCAAAGCATAGCATAGCAAACAATTTATTTGATCCCATAAGAGTCTCCCTTTTTGAGGCAAATGGTGATGCACAAAATGAGCATGCTCATATAATGATTCCCCCCCAGCCAAACTAGTTGGGGTTTCAACACGAGCACAAATGGATCTAAGATTATCCAAGTAGAAAACTTTAATTGGATCCATGTATCTTTACTTTTCCTTTTTGTTTTCTGTTTTTGGTGTGTTGATATGAAGGTAACAAAAGCAAGCAAAGATCAAACAAGCAAAAAGGCAAACAAAAAATATTTTTTTGTTTTTGTAGAAACTTTTTAGAAGTAGGGAAGATGAAAATGAGAGGCAAATGGCAAATAATGTAAATCCAAGGAGATGCATGTTTATCCCCACCAACAGCTCCAAAAAGACTTCCTACTTCTTGTGAGCTGTATTGGGATTTCCTCGAAGAGTAGAGGATGATGTAGTATAGTAGGCATAAGTATTTCCCTCGGTTAAGAGCCAAGGTTACCAATCTTGTAGGAGAACCATGCAGCACCTCGTGAATAGCACGTACACACAAAATGTCAAATACTTGCACCCAACGCGAACAAGGGGTTGTCAATCCTTTCGCGGTTAATTGCAAGGATTAAATCTTGTAGTGATAAATAGATGAACAAAGACATAAAATAAGAATAAAGGTAAATAAATTGCAGCAATGTATTTTTGGATTTTTATATATGATTAAAATAGACCCAGGACCATAGTTTTCACTAGCGGCTTCTCTGTTGAAAATAGCATACGGTGGGTAAACAAATTATTGTTGGACAATTGATAGAAAAGTGAGTAATCATGATGATATCCAAAGCAATGATCATGTTTATAGGCCTCACATCCGAGACAAGTAGACCGACTCCTGCCTGAATCTACTACTATTACTCCATACATCAACCGCTATCCAGCATGCATCTAGAGTATTAAGTTCATAAAGAACGGACTAATGCCTTAAGCAAGATGGCATGATGTAGACAAAGTAAACTCACTCAATATGAATAAACCCCATCATTTCACCCTTAATGGATACAGTACAAATACGTGTCTTGTCCCCTACTATCACTAGGATATAGATCACCGCAAGATTGAACCGATCACAAAGCACCTCTGTCGTGGTGGAACACGATCACCCACCTATGGGGCCATCAGCCCCTTTGTGATTCGGTGGGGGGGGGGATCACATAGCACAAAGAGCAGAAGCCATGGAACAACACGACAGTGGTGAAGCTGGTGGGTTTTACCTAGGTTCAGACCGCTTAGAAGCGTAAAACCCTACTCCAGCTTTGGTGGATTGAAGGGAGGACTGTGGTGGTCAAGCGGCGCTCAAGCCCGGCAAGGTCACCTCGGGGAGAGCAGCTACGCGCGTCTGAGTGTACATGGGTCTGAATCCTATTTTAGGTTGCCATGGGCCTCCTCTTATAGGCTAAGGGGTTACCACAGTGGCAAAAGAGTCATTATCTACTGATTAAATAGCCAATATTGTTATCATACCTAAATCTGGCAGTTAGGACAAAGTGCATTAAATTCACTACTAGGTGTCATGCTGAGGATGTAGCCCGACAAGCCTATTATGCCGTTTAATCATCTTCTACCTGTTCGCATGAATCGCCTCTGGCGGGTGTCATATAGGGAGAATCTCCCTTCCCATTGGTTGCCACGTGCCAAATGATAGCCACTTAATCACTTGGGGGCTCGACCCCACACTAATAAGTGACTTGCTCACTATGCGGTGGAGCGGTGGGGTCTTCACGGGGAGATTTGCCCTTGGCGGCCCCAGCAAGGCGGCCATGGAGATCTTTCGGACTTGTCCTTAGGGGCGGCCTCGACCTGACCAGGCTCGCCTGCCTAGCAAGGGAGGATTTTCCTTAGTGATATCTTGCTGGCATAACTTCTCTTGGTCTTCTTGGTCCGCTTTTTGATTTCTCAAAGAGCTATTTCTCTGGCTTGGCCTTGTCTTGGATGGTTGGTGCTGTTGTGTCTTCTCCATCGCGCCCGTGTACAGTCCGGACAACATAGGTGAGGGTTTGTTGCACCAATAGGAGCCCCTGAGCCTGGTCCAAATGTGCTGCCGAGCATCGTTGGGGTAGGCCCTATCAGGTACACAAGCATGGCACTTGAGGTGGCTCTCTCCTTTCCTTTGATATTTCCTTCGCTTCTTCATTAACTTGTGTTTGAGTCAGTTTCCGGGTTTTCCATGCGTGGAGTGACGCCAAACGTGGTAGGCCATCCCTGTCACGGCCCGTGAATGACTTTTATTCACAAGGTAGTAATTGACATTTCACTCTCATCCCACAACACCCATCCTTTCCAACCCGTATGTCGCATGCATCGTGTGGGGTAGGTGACGGATGCACATGGCGCAGGAAGGCGGTTTTATGGCAAGAAACCAAAAAGCCCTGAATTTGTGCAAGGGGCCGGTCGACGATCCCAGTCGTTGCCAGTGACATGGGTCAGATTCGGAGGAGGCCCCAGGGGGTGGAGAAGCAGCCCCCGGCTCCAACTCGGCTATAATAGGGAGCACCAGGGGATACAGAGGAACTCATCCACTGTAACACCCCGGATGTAACTTTCCCAATTTGTACTCCAACTCTTGCCGTTTCTGGCGTTAAGTTATATTTATTTTCTCGGGTTCGGGTTTTGTCTCCGCGTGTTGTTGTCATTGTCATGCATCTCATAGCATGTCATCATGTGCATTGCATTTGCATACGTGTTCATCTCATGCATTCGAGCATTTTCCCCATTGTCCGTTTTGCATTCCGGCGCTTCGTTCTCCTCCGGTGGACATTTCTAGCTTTCTTTCGTGTGTGGGGATTAAACATTTCCGGATTGGACCGAGACTTGCCAAGCGGCCTTGGTTTACTACCGGTAGGCCGCCTGTCAAGTTTCGTACCATTTGGGCTTCGTTTGATACTCCAACGGTTAACCGAGGGACCGAAAAGGCCTCGTGTGTGTTGCAGCCCAACACCCCTCCAATTTGGCCCAAAACCCACCTAACTCTGCTGCATCATCTAGAGCGTTCGATCACGATCGCGTGGCCGAAAACTGCACCTCATTTGGACTCTCCTAGCCCCCTCTATGCCTATTTAAAGGCCCCCGATTTTCGGATCTCCTCCTACCTCTGAAACCCTAAAAATCATCTCCGCCCGCCAGACATTGTCTGCACCGTGCCGGATGTCGCTGCCGCCCACTCCCGTTGCGCCACGTGGCAACGCCACCGCCTCCACCGCCGCGGCCCGCCAGGGCCAGGGAGGGCCCCCGCGAACCCGCGCCGGCCGCCGCCCTCCTCCCACGTCGCGCCCGCACCCGGCTCCTCTTCCCCGAGCGCCGCCCTTCGCTGGCTAGCGACGCCGCGCCCCACCGCTGGTGCCTTCCTCCGCACCGCCGCCCGAGCGGGCCGCCCGCTGCCCGCGCGCCGGTCGCCGCCCCGCCGCCTCGGCTTCCGCACCGCCGCCTCCGCCCCGGCCCCGACCGGATCCGGCCGCCACCTCCTCTCGCCGGCCGCTGCCTCTTCGTCCCGGCGAACTCCAGCGTGAACAGTACCTCGCCGGCCGTCCTCGATCCGCGTACAAATCTCAGATCTGGAAATTCGGAGGTTGACTTTTCTCAAAAACCCTAGCTCATATTGCATACTTTGACCTGCCGTAACTTTGCGTCCGTAGCTCCGATTCATGCATATAGCATATCAAAATGTTCATCTCAGAGAGTGCATCATTTCATTCCATTGCATCATTTTCATTTGAGTTCATCTTGATGCCCGAAATGCTGTTAGAATAGGGCTACTTGAGTTAATTGTCAGATCTGCTACTTCGTTTAGCACTTTTGTCATTTTTGCCATGATTATTGTGTGCATGATATGCCCGTGAGTTCTACATGTGTTTTGTTAAGGGTTTTGTCATCTTTCCAGAGGTGCAACCCATGTATTTTTAGGATGTGTGTGGTGACTTGTGCAAGCTTGCAAAGTGGTGCACTTGCTAAGTCTGTTTTCAGGGACTTAGTAGTTTTCACTAAGTCCTGGAGCTGTTTATCTCATGATGCCATATGTTCTTGTTGTTTCCTAGTGATCCGTGCCTCTTTTGAGGATGATCAGTAAGGGGGTTTTGTTAATATTGTAGAGCTCTATCCATCCATGTCTTTGTTTGCAAATATGCAGCATCCTATCTTGAGTCAATCGAGCTCTACTTTTGCTACTTTGTGAATCTGGGCAGATTGTCAACTTGTTTGCAATTTTGCCGGTGATGTTGTAGTTGATCCATGCATGCTATACTATTGTTCTTGACATGTCTAGCTTGCATGTTGTGCCTTCTTGATGGATGTATTCTTGTCTTGCCATGAGTTGCTCTGTAGTGAGTGCATCGAGCTCGTAAACATGCCTACTTGAGTTATATTTCAGCATGTGTCAGTTTTTCACTAAGTCTGAAACTGATTATGTTTTTGCTATGTTCGCATGCTTGCAATTGTATTTTCTGATCCCTTTTGGCACAAGGTCACTAAGGGACTTTTGTTAAGATCTTTGAGTAGCTCCATGCCATGCTTTACTTTGCCATGATCAGGTCCTGTAGCATGTAGTTTTGTTGCTCCGAAGAGGGCTACCTGATCTGAAATTCCAGACAAGTGTTAATTTCACTAAGTCTTAGATCTGTTTGTCATATGCATTTTTGCCATGCTTGTTTGAACCTGTTGATGGATGATTTGGCCGTAGCTCAGTGCTAGACTTTTGTTAAGCATCTTGTGTGCATCCCTTCCATGTATTTTGTTGTCATGTTTGGGTGCTGTAGCATGTTCATTTCATTGCATCTAGATGCCTACTTGCTGTAAATCGCAGACCGGTGTCATTTTTGAATCGCTTGCCATTTCCAAACCGTAACTCCGATTCCGGCGTTCTTTATATCATTTTCAAGCAATTTCATCTCATATTTCCAGTGGCACACTTGGATTTCCATGTCGAGGCCAGGTTCATGCATTTCCTGTCATATCTTGCATTTGGCATCCCGCATCGCATCCCGCATAGCATATCATCATTGCATCATATTGCTTGATCCTTGCACGTGGTTGATTGTATGCTTGTTGCTTGTTTGTCTTGTCTGGGTAGAGCCAGGAGACAAGTTCGCTAATGAGGAGCCCATTGAGTTTGCTTTCGAGGATCCAGTCAACTCTGACAACTGTGCAGGCAAGATGATCATACCCTCGAAATCACTACTATCTTTGCTATGCTAATTTGCTCGCTCTTTTGCTATGCCAATGCTGCGATGCCTACCACTTGGTTGCAAGCCTCCCAAATTGCCATGTCAAACCTCTAACCCACCATTGTCCTAGTAAACCATTGATTGGCTATGTTACCGCTTTGCTCAGCCCCTCTTATAGCGTTGCTAGTTGCAGGTGAAGTTTGGAGGCCGTTCCTTATTGGAACATTTATCTACTTATTGGGATATCATTATATTACTTTGTTATCTTAATGCATCTCTATATACTTGGTAAAGGGTGGAAGGCTCGGCCTCTCGCCTAGTGTTTTGTTCCACTCTTGCCGCCCTAGTTTCCGTCATATCGGTGTTATGTTCCCGGATTTTGTGTTCCTGATGCGGTTGGGTTATAATGGGAACCCCTTGATAGTTCGCCTTGATTAAAGCTTTTACAACAATGCCCAACCTTGGTTTTACCATTTGCCACCTAGCCTTTTCTTTCCCTTGGGTTCTGCAGACTCAAGGGTCATCATTATTTTTAACCCC
>NC_041386.1:296226451-296233632 GCF_002162155.2 Triticum dicoccoides | reverse complement strand
TCAGCCGCCGGTGGCTACCAGGGGCAACTCTGGGCTGGCCTACCGGAAGTTTAGACAATCTGAGTGTGCCCTGAGAAAGAGATATGTGCAGCTCCTATCGGGATTTGTCGGCACATTCGGGCGGTGTTGCTGGTCTTGTTTTAACCTGTCGAAGTATCTTGAATTACCGAGATACCGAGTCTGATCGGAACGTCTTGGGAGGAGGTCTATTCCTTCGTTGACCGTGAGAGCTTGTCATGGGCTAAGTTGGGACTCCCCTGCAGGGATTTGAACTTTCGAAAGCCGTGCCGACGGTTATGGGCAGATGGGAATTTGTTAATGTCCGGTTGTAGATAACTTGAACCTTAATTTAATTAAAATGAATCAACTAAGTGTGTTACCGTGATGGCCTCTTCTCGGCGGAGTCCGGGAAGTGGACACGGTGTTGGAGTAATGTTTGCGCAGGTTGCTCTCTAGTTTCTCACTCGCGCTTTGCCTCCTCTTCTCGCCCTCTGTTGCAAATAAGTTAGCCACCATACTTGCTAGTCGCTTGCTGCAGCTCCAATTATATTTACCTTGCCATACCTATAAGCTTAAATAGTCTTGATCGCGAGGGTGCGAGATTGCTGAGTCCCTGTGGCTCACAGGTTACTACTATACCAGATGCAGGGCCTGATGATTCCGCTCCAGGTGACGCGTATGAGCTCAAGTGGGAGTTCGACGAAGACTCTCAACGTTACTATGTTTCCTTTCTCGATGATCAGTAGTGGTGCCCAGTTGGGGGTGATTGGGACCGTGTCGCATGTTGGGTTCTCTTTTATTTTGGCGCCGTAGTCGGGCCATGAGTGTTTGGATGATGTAATGTTATTTATGTACTTGATTGACGTGGCGAGTGTAAGCCAACTATGTTATGTCCCCTTTTATTATCATATTACATGGGATGTTGTGAAGATTGCCTAACTTGAGACATATGCCTTCAATGCGATTATGTCTCTTAGTCGTGCCTCCACACGTGGGAGCTATAGTCGCATCGAGGGTGTTACAAGTTGGTAATCAGAGCCTTCCCCGACCTTAGGAGCCCCATTGCTTGATCGTTTTTAGCGGCCGAGTTGTGTCTAGAAAAATGTTTTGAGTCTTTTAGGAATTATATATCAGAGAGATTAGGAATTCTTTTTACTTCCCAGTCTCCTCATCGCTCTGGTAAGGCATCCTGACGTAGAGTTTTGACTCTTCTCTTCTCAAATTTCACTAAAAAAAATTTAGGATCACGCGGGTATCTTGGAATCGTTCCGATGGTTTTATGATGAGAACATTGTCTTGGTCCCTCCTGTCAGGGGTTTAGTGGAAGTGTCCTGGGGAGTTGAGCTCTGAGGTGTTGTCATCATAATTTTATCATTGCAGTTCAGGAATACCTGAGTTTAGTACGCCAACACCGAAAATCTCTTTTATGCAGTTCGTTGGTGAGATAACCTTGACGCCACCCAGTACTGGGGCGGGAGTTCGGGAGTATCGCCATAACTTGTATAACGGATGCTTTTCGAAGGTTGAGGTAGATGGTTTCCGAAGGTTTCTTGGTTATGTGTTGAAGGATGGATACAGCTGGATGTAGGATTGGCTAGTTTGGGTGAGATATTATGCTTCCCCTGTATCCCCAACACCTGATTGCATAACTGGAAAGGTTCGGGAGTTTCATAGGTGGGAATTCTAGTAGCTCTAGTTCTTCTTCCACGGATACTGGTTTGAGATTGGGATTTCTTACCGATTATTCGTTCTTGATCCATACCTTGTTGATTTATTTCTCTACCTTAATTCTACATGGCTTCTCAATTTATGGATATGTGACCATTTTAAGAGGAATGCATTCGTTCATTTTGTTCGGATGTGAAGACTATATGTTGCAATTTTCATTCCGTTGGATTCAGCTTCAATACTTATCTGTCAATGTGCTAATGGTGGTCAACCTCTTCAGTATGGCTCCTCCAACGCGCACGACTCCGAATCCTGATCCGCCACCACCTCCACCTCCTCCGGAGGCATGGCAAGCTGTGATGGCCGCAACCAATGCAAACACACAGTTGATCATGCAAATTCTTCAAGAGCGCAATCAAGGCAACCAAGGGAATCAAGGCAGCAATCAGAATCACTTTGCTACACTCAACCAGTTCCTTGCTAACGGGGCAAAGACTTTCAGCAATTGTGTTGAGGCAACCGATGCTGACGATTGGCTTGTGGATCTGTGCAAGCATTTCGAGTGCAGTAACGTCAGGCCTGAGGACTTTGTTAAGTTCGCTTCCTTCCAACTCAAAGATCAAGCTGCAGAATGGTTCCAGCAGTACAGGGATTCCAGAGGTGGACGTGTTATCACTAGGGATGATTTCCGTCGAGATTTCCAAGCTCATCATATTCCTCAGAGCATGGTTGAAAGCAAGCGTGAGGAATTCCGCAATCTGAAGCAAGGCTCTTTATCTGTCTATGACTACAACAAGTTGTTTCAGAAGCTCGCCCGCTTTGCCAAGCAGGACGTCCCTGATGAGAAGAGCATGATATACCAGTTCAGGGGTGGTCTTAGAGAAGAAATTCAGCTAGCTCTTGTTCTCTTTGAGCCCTTGAGATACGATGAGTTCTACAACATGGCACTGAAGCAAGAGGCTGCTTAGTTGAGGTGTGATGCTTCCAAGAAGCGAGTCAGAGATGTTACTCCTTCTTCCTCTACTCAAGTGGCCAAGCAGCAGAAGTTTTGGCTTCCTCCTCCTCCATTCCGTCAGCCGTATCAGTAGAAGAGCAAAGGTGGCAGTGGTTCTTCCCACCCACCCAACCCTGGCTTTCAGAACAAGACTTCGTCTCAAGCTCCAAGATCGAGTGCTCCGTTTCACCGTCCGCTTTCAGAGGTCACGTGCAACAAGTGCCAATAGAAGGGTCACTATGCCAACAAGTATTTCAACCAGAGGCGTCTTCCTCCTCCTCCTCCTGTCAGATCGGCAAGTACAGCTATGGTCAAGCATAACCCCAAGTACACCAAGGTCAATATTGTGAATGCAGCCCAGGCAGAGGACTCATCAGATGTGATTATGGGTAACCTTCCTCTCAACGATGTTCCTGCAAAAGTTCTTTTTGACACTGGTGCATCGCATTGCATCATTTCCAGACCTTTTGCATCTAATCATGGGTGGTTTTCTCAAGTTATGCATAAGCCATTAGCAGTCGTCTCTCTGGGTAGATGCTTGCTTGCTAACTACGAAGTTCCGGATATTTCTATCTCGATGGGTGATTTCAAGTTTCTGGCTTCCCCAATGATCCTTGGTAACTCGGATATTGATCTTATTCTCGGAATGGATTGGCTTTCTAAGCACAAGGCTCAGCTTGATTGTGCAGCCAGGCAGATTCAATTGACTCATTCGTCTGAGGATGTAATTGTCTTTGCCGCTCGGGATAATACCATCCGTCTGTTTTCTCTCAATGAGAAGGGTGAATTGGATGCCATCTCGCAAATTCCAGTCGTTTGTGAATATCAAGACGTCTTTCCAGAAGAGCTCCCAGGAATGCCTCCGCACCGGCCAGTTGAATTCGTTATTGATCTTGATCCTGGCACGGAACCTGTGTGCAAACGTCCTTACAAGCTCGGACCTGAAGAGTTGAAGGAGCTGAAGAAGCAACTCGATATTCAAGAGAAAATGGGTCTTATCTGGCCTAGTTCTTCTCCGTGGGGTTGTGGTCTTCTTTTTGTGAACAAGAAGGATGGAATGGACCAACTTTGTGTTGATTACCGTCCAGTGAACAAGAAGACCATCAAGAACAAATACCCACTTCCCAACATCAATGAGCTGTTCGAACAACTCAAAGGTGCCAAAGTATTCTCCAAGCTTGATCTCCGTATGGGTTATCACCAGATTCGCATTCGTGAAGAAGATATTCCCAAGACAGCATTCAGAACAAGCTTTGGTTCATACGAATACACTGTCATGTCTTTTGGCCTCGCCAACACTCCTTCGACGTTCTCTCGCATGATGCACTTCATCTTCAACGCCTACACCAATGACTTCATTTTGGTCTATCTCGACGACATTCTGGTTTTCTCCAAGAATAAGGAAGATCATGCCAAGCACTTGTGTTTGGTTCTTGATAAGCTTAGAGAACATCAGTTCTATGCCAAGTTCTCCAAGTGTGAGTTTTGGCTCGATGAGGTTCTTTATCTTGGTCATAACATCTCTGCCAAGGGCATTGCCGTGAATCCTGAGAAGGTGTCTGCAATTGTGAATTGGTAACCTCCTCGGAACGTGAAGCAACTCCGTAGCTTCCTTGGTCTCGCAAGCTATTGCCGAAGATTCGTTGAAAACTTTTCTAAGATCGCGAAGCCTCTCTCAAATCTTCTTCAGAAGCACGTCAAGTACGTTTGGTCTCCGGAGTGTGATATTGCTTTCAACACTTTGAAAGAGAAATTGATCACTGCCCCAGTTCTGACTCCGCCTGATGAATCCAAGCCGTACGAGGTCTTGTGTGATGCCTCTCTCCAAGGTCTTGGCGCAGTATTGATGCAAGAGAAGAAAGTTGTTGCTTATACTTCTCGCCAATTGAAGCCTAATGAGAAGAACTACCCCACTCATGATCTCGAGTTGGCGGCAGTTGTGCATGCTCTTTTGACTTGGAGACATCTTCTATTGGGAAGAAAAGTGGACATTTTCACTGATCACAAGAGTCTCAAGTACATCTTCACTCAGCCTAATCTCAACCTCAGGCAAACTCGATGGGTCGAAATGATTCAAGAGTATAATCCGAGTATTGAGTATACTCCAGGCAAGGCCAATGTGATTGCTGATGCATTGCGTAGAAAGGCCTACTGCAATAGTCTGATTCTCAAGCCTTATCAACCCGAGCTTTGTGAAGCTTTCCGCAAACTTAATCTACAAGTTGTTCCTCAAGGTTTCCTCCCCAACCTTCAAGTTTCACCGACCTTGGAAGACCAGATTCACCAAGCCCAGCTTCTTGATGCTATGTTGAAAAAGGTGAAGATTGGGATTGCCAAGAGCCAGTCCAAGTACAAGTGCTACCGCCTTGACGACAAGGACACTCTCTTCTTCGAGGATCGTATTGTTGTACCCAAAGGTGACCTCCGTAAAGTGATCATGAACGAGGCTCACAATTCTCTCCTCTCCATCCACCCTGGGAGCATGAAGATGTATCAGGACCTTAAGCAAGCTTATTGGTGGACTCGAATGAAGCGCGAGATCGCTCAATTCGTGAATGAATGTGATGTCTGTAGAAGAGTGAAGGCAGAACACCAAAGGCCAGCAGGTCTCCTCCAACCTCTTGCCATTCCAGAATGGAAGTTTGACCACATTGAAATAGACTTCATGACTGGGTTTCCAAAGTCCAAGTGTGGCAATGATGCTATATTCGTTGTCATCGATAAACTCACCAAAGTGGCTCACTTTTTGCCTATCAAAGAGTCGATCACTGCAGCTCAATTGGCGGAACTCTATACCTCTCGAATTGTCTCTCTGCACGGTATTCCTCAAGTTATCTCTTCAGACCGTGGCAGCATCTTTACCTCAAAGTTTTGGGATTCTTTTCAGAAGGCCATGGGCACTAACATCCGCTTCAGCACAGCTTTCCATCCTCAAACAAGCGGTCAAGTCGAGCGTGTCAACCAGATTCTTGAAGATATGCTCAGGGCTTGTGTGATCTCCTTCGGCATGAAGTGGGAGGATTGTCTTCCTTATGCTGAATTCTCCTACAACAACAGTTTTCAAGCAAGTTTGGGCAAGGCCCCATTTGAAATTCTGTATGGTAGGAAGTGTCGTACCCCTCTCAACTGGTCTGAAACCGGTGAACGTCAGCTTTTGGGTAATGACTTAATCACAGAGGCAGAAGAAATGTGTAAAGTCATTCGTGATAACCTCAAAGCAGCCCAATCCCGCCAGAAGAGCTACTATGATAGTAAGCACCATGATTTGGCTTTCGAGATCGGAGATCATGTTTACCTCCGCGTCTCTCCTATGAAAGGTACTCGTCGCTTCGGTATCAAAGGGAAGCTTGCCCCTAGATACGTGGGAACTTTCAAGATTGTAAGCAAGAGAGGCGACCTCGCCTATCAACTCGAGCATCCTTCAAACTTTGCAAATGTTCATAACGTGTTCCATGTCTCTCAGCTTCGAAAGTGCTTCAAGACTCCTGACCGCACCGTCAACTTTGAGGACATTGAGCTCCAAGAAGATCTCTCTTATCATGAGCACCCAGTTGCTATTCTTGAAGAAACTGAACGCAAGACTCGCAACAAGTCAATCAAATTTCTCAAAGTCAAGTGGTAACACCATTCTGACCGTGAAGCTACCTGGGAACGCGAGGATCACCTCTGTTCTGAGTACCCGGCGTTCTTTCAGTCCTAGATATCGAGACGAGATCCTTTCGTAGTGGTGGAGTGTTGTAACACCCCGGATGTAACTTTCCCAATTTGTACTCCAACTCTTGCCATTTCCGGCGTTAAGTTATATTTATTTTCTCGGGTTCTGGTTTTGTCTCCGCGTGTTGTTGTCGTTGTCATGCATCTCATATCATGTCATCATGTGCATTGCATTTGCATACGTGTTCATCCCATGCATTCGAGCATTTTCCCCGTTGTCCGTTTTGCATTCCGGCGCTTCGTTCTCCTCCGGTGGCCATTTCTAGCTTTCTTTCGTGTGTGGGGATTAAACATTTCCGGATTGGACCGAGACTTGCCAAGCGGCCTTGGTTTACTACTGGTAGGCCACCTGTCAAGTTTCGTACCATTTGGGCTTCGTTTGATACTCCAACGGTTAACCGAGGGACCGAAAAGGCCTCGTGTGTGTTCCAGCCCAACACCCCTCCAATTTGGCCCAAAACCCACCTAACTCTGCTCCATCATCTAGAGCATTCGATCATAATCGCGTGGCCGAAAACCGCACCTCATTTGGACTCTCCTAGCTCCCTCTATGCCTATTTAAAGGCCCCTCGATTTTCGGATCTCCTCCTACCTCCGAAACCCTAAAAATCATCTCCGCGCGCCGGACATTGTCCGCACCACGTCGGACGTCGCCGCCGCCCACTCCCGTCATGCCACGTGGCAACGCCATCGCCTCCACCGCCGCGGCCCGCCCGGCCCAGGGAGGGCCCCCGCGAGCCCGCGCCGGCCGCCGCCCTCCTCCCACGTGTGCCCGCGCCCGGCTCCTCTACCTCGAGCACCGCCC
>NC_041386.1:296208849-296225879 GCF_002162155.2 Triticum dicoccoides | reverse complement strand
GCCCCGGCCCCGACCGGATCCGGCCGCCACCTCCTGTCGCCGGCCGCTGCCTCTTCGTCCCGGCGAACTCCGGCGTGAACAGTACCTCGCCGGCCGTCCTCGATCCGCGTGCAAATCTCAGATCTGGAAATTCGGAGGTTGACTTTTCTCAAAAACCCTAGCTCATGTTGCATATCTTGACCTGTCGTAACTTTGCATCCATAGCTCCGATTCATGCATATAGCATATCAAAATGTTCATCTCAGAGAGTGCATCATTTCATTCCATTGCATCATTTTCATTTGAGTTCATCTTGATGCCCGAAATGCTGTTAGAATAGGGCTACTTGAGTTAATTGTCAGATCTGCTACTTCGTTTAGCACTTTTGTCATTTTTGCCATGATTATTGTGTGCATGATATGCCCGTGAGTTCTACATGTGTTTTGTTAAGGGTTTTGTCATCTTTCCAGAGGTGCAACCCATGTATTTTTAGGATGTGTGTGGTGACTTGTGCAAGCTTGCAAAGTGGTGCACTTGCTAAGTCTGTTTTCAGGGACTTAGTAGTTTTCACTAAGTCCTGGAGCTGTTTATCTCATGATGCCATATGTTCTTGTTGTTTCCTAGTGATCCGTGCCTCTTTTGAGGATGATCAGTAAGGGAGTTTTGTTAATATTGTAGAGCTCTATCCATCCATGTCTTTGTTTGCAATTATAGAGCACCCTAGCTTGAGTCCATCGAGCTCTACTTTTGCTACTTTGTGAATCTGGGCAGATTGTCAACTTGTTTGCAATTTTGCCGGTGATGTTGTAGTTGATCCGTGCATGCTATGCTATTGTTCTTGCCATGTATACCTTGCATGTTGTGCCTTCTTGATGGATGTATGCTTGTCTTGCCATGACTTGCTCTGTAGTGAGTGCATCGAGCTCGTAAACATGCCTACTTGAGTTATATTTCAGCATGTGTCAGTTTTTCACCAAGTCTGAAACTGATTATGTTTTTGCTATGTTCGCATGCTTGCAATTGTATTTTCTGATCCCTTTTGGCTCAAGGTCACTAAGGGACTTTTGTTAAGCTCTTTGAGTAGCTCCATGCCATGCTTTACTTTGCCATGATCAGGTCCTGTAGAATGTAGTTTTGTTGCTCCGAAGAGGGCTACCTGATCTGAAATTCCAGACAAGTGTTAATTTCACTAAGTCTTAGATCTGTTTGCCATATGCATTTTTGCCATGCTTGTTTGAACCTGTTGATGGATGATTTGGCCGTAGCTCAGTGCTAGACTTTTGTTAAGCATCTTGTGTGCATCCCTTCCATGTATTTTGTTGTCATGTTTGGGTGCTGTAGCATGTTCATTTCATTGCATCTAGATGCCTACTTGCTGTAAATCGCAGACCGGTGTCATTTTTGAATCGCTTGCCATTTCCAAACCGTAACTCCGATTCTGGCGTTCTTTATATCGTTTTCAAGCAATTTCATCTCATCTTTCCAGTGGCACACTTGGATTTCCAAGTTGAGGCCAGGTTCATGCATTTCCTGTCATATCTTGCATTTGGCATCCCGCATCGCATCCCGCATAGCATATCATCATTGCATCATATTGCTTGATCCTTGCACGTGGTTGATTGTATCCTTGTTGCTTGTTTGTCTTGTCTGGGTAGAGCCGGGAGACAAGTTCGCTAACGAGGAGCCCATTGAGTTTGCTTTCGAGGATCCAGTCAACTCTGACAACTGTGCATGCAAGATGATCATACCCTCGAAATCACTACTATCTTTGCTATGCTAATTTGCTCGCTCTTTTGCTATGCCAATGCTGCGATGCATACCACTTGGTTGCCAGCCTCCCAAATTGCCATGTCAAACCTCTAACCCACCATTGTCCTAGCAAACCGTTGATTGGCTATGTTACCGCTTTGCTCAGCCCCTCTTATAGCGTTGCTAGTTGCAGGTGAAGTTTGGAGGCCGTTCCTTATTGGAACATTTATCTACTTATTGGGATATCATTATATTACTTTGTTATCTTAATGCATCTCTATATACTTGGTAAAGGGTGGAAGGCTTGGCCTCTCGCCTAGTGTTTTGTTCCACTCTTGCCGCCCTAGTTTCCGTCATATCGGTGTTATGTTCCCGGATTTTGCGTTCCTTACGCGGTTGGGTTATAATGGGAACCCCTTGATAGTTCGCCTTGATTAAAGCTTTTCCAGCAATGCCCAACCTTGGTTTTACCATTTGCCACCTAGCCTTTTATTTCCCTTGGGTTCTGCAGACTCAAGGGTCATCATTATTTTTAACCCCCCCGGGCCAGTGCTCCTCTAAGTGTTGGTCCAAACCGTCAGCCGCCGGTGGCTACCAGGGGCAACTCTGGGCTGGCCTACCGGAAGTTTAGACAATCTGAGTGTGCCCTGAGAAAGAGATATGTGCAGCTCCTATCGGGATTTGTCGGCACATTCGGGTGGTGTTGCTGGTCTTCTTTTAACCTGTCGAAGTGTCTTGAATTACCGAGATACCGAGTCTGATTGGAACGTCTTGGGAGGAGGTCTATTCCTTCGTTGACCGTGAGAGCTTGTCATGGGCTAAGTTAGGACTCCCCTGCAGGGATTTGAACTTTCGAAAGTCGTGCCCGCGGTTATGGGCAGATGGGAATTTGTTAATGTCCGGTTGTAGATAACTTGAACCTTAATTTAATTAAAATGAATCAACTAAGTGTGTTACCGTGATGGCCTCTTCTCGGCGGAGTCCGGGAAGTGGACACAATGTTGGAGTAATGTTTGCGCAGGTTGCTCTCTAGTTTCTCACTCGCGCTTTGCCTCCTCTTCTCGCCCTCTGTTGCAAATAAGTTAGCCACCATACTTGCTAGTCGCTTGCTGCAGCTCCAATTATATTTACCTTGCCATACCTATAAGCTTAAATAGTCTTGATCTTGAGGGTGCGAGATTGCTGAGTCCCTGTGGCTCACAGATTACTACTATACCAGATGCAGGGCCTGATGATTCCGCTCCAGGTGACGTGTATGAGCTCAAGTGGGAGTTCGACGAAGACTCTCAACGTTACTATGTTTCCTTTCCCGATGATCAGTAGTGGTGCCCAGTTGGGGGTGATTGGGACCGTGTCGCATGTTGGGTTCTCTTTTATTTTGGCGCCGTAGTCGGGCCATGAGTGTTTGGATGATGTAATGTTATTTATGTACTTGATTGACGTGGCGAGTGTAAGCCAACTATGTTATCTCCCCTTTTATTATCATATTACATGGGATGTTGTGAAGATTGCCTAACTTGCGACATATGCCTTCAATGCGATTATGTCTCTTAGTCGTGCCTCAACACGTGGGAGCTATAGTCGCATCGAGGGTGTTACATCCACACACCTTGGTCTTTTTGTTTCTTGCTTCCTCCATCGCCATGCCGAGGGGGAGAGACCGTGGCCTGGCCTTAGGCCTTGGCTCGGGAGTGGCGATTCTCAAAGATTGTGTTGACACTTGGGGAGTGAGCTTGGTTCAAGGGTGCGGGGGACATGGTGGTTGCATCTACTTTGGCCTGGAAGGTGCCACACTTCATCTCAACGGTAGATCGTTCGCATCCACCATGTGAGCAAGACATCCGGGCCAGGGATGCCGCCCATGCCGCAAGTTGTGGGGGTTCGACAATCCACTGGTGGAGTCTTCAGGGCTTCTAGTGCCCACCTGCGGTGCTGCCTTCGGGGTCCTTAATGATCCCAGCACTGCCCTCTCTGGCAAGGTCGGGGATGGCGCTGGGGATGGCGGCGCCCTCCTGCCCGCCAAGGTGGGAGGCGGCACCCTCAGCGCTCCTCAGGCACTGCTTCCATCACCAGTTGCCTCTCCGGGTAAGGCGACGGGCCAGGGGCCCGATGACCTCCTGTAACGACAGTGACAAGGAGGAAGACCGTTGAAGACAGAGAAGGTGGGTGGGGGGCCGTCTGGTCGGAGTATGATGGCACCAATGCCTTCATCCCATACTGGCTGTTCGGTAAGAATGGATCGTTTCTAGAGAAGGAGTTTCTCTCGAAAGAAGTGAGTGGGAGGAAAGTAGAACATGATGAGGTAATTGTACCTTCTCCTGAATTCGAAAGTAGTTCATCACATAAATCAGTTCCAGTGATTCCTACACCAATTAGTGAGGAAGCTAATGTTGATGATCATGAAACTTCAGATCAAGTTAGTACCGAACCTCGTAGGTCAACCATAGTATGATCCGCACCAGAGTGGTACAGTAATCCTGTTCTGGAGGTCATGTTACTTGACCATGACGAACCTATGAACTATGAGGAAGCAATGATGAGCTCAAATTCTGGGAAATGGCTTGAGGCCATGAAATCTGAGATGGGATACATGTATGAGAACAAAGTGTGGACTTTGGTTGATTTGCCCGATGATTGGCAAGCCATAGAGAATAAATGGATCTTCAAGAAGAAGATTGATGCTAACGGTAATGTTACTGTCTACAAAGCTCGACTTGTTGTGAAAGGTTTTCGACAAGTTCAAGGAGTTGACTATGATGAGACCTTCTCACCCGTAGCGATGCTTAGGTCTGTCCGAATCATGTTAGCAATTGCCGCATTTTATGATTACGAAATTTGGCAAATGCATGTCAATACTGCGTTCCTTAATGGATATCTTCACTAGTATGCGTCGGTCCTATACAAACGTTTTAACCCCTTTCCGCGACGGAATTTGGAACAATAGCCTAGTGAGTGACGGTGATAGGGGGGTCCTTCCCACATGACCCAGAAACCGTCCGGGATATGCCCTCCTGGCACACATGCTAGGCAAAATGAGGTCGTGTGCGACCAGCGAGTGCTCAAATATAGAAATATGTAAAGTAGAGCTAAAAATACAATTATACAGGCGAAATTGGTTCTGGTCACAAGTACAGCCCAACAGTCAGTCCCCGCTAAACGTTTCCGTTCGTTTGTACATCCCACATAGTCGCTCCAAGGAAAAAGTTTCCATTCACAGGTACATCACACACAATATTTCCCGCTAAATCGTTTGTGATAGCATTGCCATTGCACACGATATTAACAATTTTATCATTTGCATTATTTAATGCATCACACACGGTCCGTAGAAGAAACTGTGTGGCGAAGGCTGCCCATCACACACAGTTTTTATGTGGTAAACGTTTGCGCAAGGAGGCATAACGCAAACAGTTTTCAAGAGGAAGTCGTGTGTGATTGTTCATCGATCCAACACGGTTTATTCATAGAAATTGTGTTCGTTGCCTGAGGTCATCGCCCATGGTATTTTTTCAATAACCATTTGTAATAGCAAAACCCAATTAGCAGGCTAATTGCCCTATTATTAATAATCCATTTATTAATCTATTTGACATCATATTAAGCACATAATATATTTCATTTCCATAGTAAGGAAGCAGAATTTCATAATTGAAATACATTAGAGTACAACATGATATAGCTTCAGCACTCAGCTACCACATTACACAACTGCACCAGCACCAAGTTTCACATGCAACATGTAGAACCTTTCGAAATTAGCATCATAAAAGATATATAGATAGTTGCATCTCATCTGGAAAATTGCTAAAGTAGAAGGCGAATATTTATCCTTCATTCATGTTGAAGGTCTTTGCAACTTTAGGCCAGTGCCTGTGGATGATTGACCGTCCGTCCTTTGTCCTCTTCAGAAACACTTCAATATTGAACCGTGGGTGTTGTATGAAAACATTCCTCGCCTCCTGACAATAGATGTGGTTTGAGAGGTAATCATGAGTGAACTTCTTTGGAAAGGCCTGAAAACAAGGATGTGCATAAATATCTTCTCTATATTGGAAATGGGGCAAAGGAATAAAAAAAGGCAAGGTATAGTAGTTAGTACCATATTGTAGTGAACTGATGTCTTCTTCATTGTGCAGACAAAGATCTAGTTGTTTTTTGTCGCTAATTTCATTACCCTAACAATCTTTCTGAGTTTCTTGACTTGATTGATATTCATGGACAACTCATTTACCATATGCAAAAAGGGTCGAACAGTGGGTCAAAACCTCTGACAGTAGGACCAACATGTGCAAGACCAAATTGTTAAAAACCTAAATATTAGAATGGTTCGAGAAATTGCACAATAATGTGTTATTAGACAACAGACCATGCATGTGCAGTTAACTAAACACCACAACAAATAAACCAAACATTAACTGAGCACCATATTGCACAATATAACATACTCCTAATAGAAGATCAGACAGTTAACCAAACCAAGCATGCTTAACAACTTGGAAATATAGCAATTGTATTTGTTTCTCATGTATTTAGTACAACCAAATTCGATTTATTCCTCACATGGTATACAATAACAGAATGCACCCACAACAATTGAACAACCCATTGCAGAATTGAACGAAACAGTTAACTAAACACCACAATAAATGAACCAAACATTAACTGGGCACGACATTGCACAATATAACATACTCCTAAAGAAGATCGGACAGTTAACCAAACCAAGCATGCTAGACAACTTGGAAAATTGCACCCTGAAGAATTGAACATCACATTTGCAGAATTGAACCAAGCAGTTAACTGAACACCACATTGCACAACATATAGAACATATACTCTAGATCAGAAGATTGCATGGTAAAAGTAGATAGCACAATTGACTAGAATTTGTTAAGGAAAGGCAGTAGCTAGCAAACTGGACATGGGCCCTTATAGTGAGTGTTGGGGATATGACTATTGGGCATGACCAGCCCAGAAGGGGCCGGGTTATCCCATGTAACACCCCGGATGAAACTTGCCATATTTGTAACTCCGACTCTTGCCATTTTCGGTTTTAAGTTATGATATTCCCTTCGTGGTTGGGTTTTGTCTTTCGTTTTGCATTTTTTTCACGTCATGCATTTCATATCATGTCATCATGTGCATCACATTTGCAATCGTGTTCGTCTCATGCATCCGAGCACTTTACCCATTGTCCGTTTCGCAATTCGACACTCCCACATGCACCGACGCACCCCTCTTGTCTCTTTTCGTGAGCGGGAGTTAAACATTCTTGGAATGTGCTGAGATTTGTCAAGTGGCCTTGGTACACCACCGGTAGACCGCCTGTCAAATTTCGTTCCATTTGGAGGCCGTTTGATGCTCCAATGGTTAACCGGGTAACCGCAAAAGCCCCTTGTGTGTTGCAGCCCAACACCCCTCCAAAGCAGCCCGATAACCCATCTAAATCATCTCCATGTTCTCCGCCGTCGGACCACGATCGTGGGGGCAAAAACCGCACCTCATTTGGACACTCCAAACTCCCTCTACCTATAAATATGTGATCCCCTTCAAAATTCGGGTCCAAACCCTAGTCTTGTTCCACCTCGCGCCGCCGAACAAGTCCGTCCGCACCGGACGCGTCCACCGGCCGCATCACCCCGACGAATCATAGCCCGCCACGTCTGCTCGCCGCCGCCTGGAGCCAATCCGCCACCGCCACATGGGCACCCACCGCCCCGCGCCTCCCACCGGCCCGCAAGGCCCACGCCTGGCCCGCGGGGCCCGTTTCCTCATCTGCCGCCGCCCCGCGCCCGCGCGCACCCATGCCGCCCGGCCATCCCCGCCGCTCGAGCACCGCTGCCTCACGCCCGTCCGTCTGTCGTCCGCCGCGCCGCCCGACCACCGCTCGCCGCCTCCTGCGTCATTCGGCCGCCAAGCTCCTCCGCCGACCGCCATGCTCCTTCGCCGGTCGCCGAGCTCCACCACCTCGCCACCAGCCATGCCTCACATTCGGATCTGGCCATCGGAAACACCACATCGAGCTCCGGCCAGCTCCCTCCTCCTCTCCAGCGAGAACCCCGGCGATCCTCGAACCACGTGCAAACCCTAGATCTAGATTTGGGAGGTGATTTTCATCTAAGTCAATTTTCTATGGCATTGTTATGCCTCCTACATCACATCATATCTCGGTGATCGTGGCTCCAAATCATGCATATGATATGTAAAAATGTTTGCCTCGTTGAGCTCTTCATGTTGGAAGAATTTACATGCATGTTACTATATATTATGATGCCATTTTCATTGTTGTAAGAGTGCTATAAAATGTTAGCTGCTGGTACTTATCAGATCATGATGATTTGTCATTTTTGTTGCATTTGATGTGTGCATCATATGAGCATGAGGTCTACATGTGTTTTGAACTACAACATGCCATCTTTACAGTGGTGCCAGTCTTGTATTTGTATGATCTATGTGGTGACTAGCACAAGCATGCAAACTAGGCTCCGTGATGTTGCTGTTTTCAGGGACTTTGGATTTTGCTAAGTTTGTTCCCTGCTGTTATTTCGATGCCATGTAAACTTGATGCTACATTGAGATCCATGCTTATTTTGGGATACTTCATTGAGGATGTTTTGAACATGTGGTCATGATATATCCATTGATGCCCCTTTTTGTAATTATGAAGTGCTCTAGCATGCCTTTTTCTTGCTCTACTTTTGCTATAAATTATTCCTGGCAGATTGTTAACATGTTAATCAATATTGCCATGGTTGTTGGTAGTGATCCTTGCATCCTATGAATATTCTATTGCCATTGTTAGCTTCATTAACATGTCAGCTTGTTATTGGTATGATTATGTTGTCATGCAATGCTTTGTGGTGAGTGGCATGAGCTCTCAAAGTTGCTATCATGAATCTGTTTATGCCATGCTCTGTTTTTCACTAAGTCTGAAACTGTTAATAAAAACTTGATACGTTTACATGGGTGCCATCATATCCTCTGTGCCTTTTTGGCTCATGTTCAGTAAGGGACTTTTGTTATATGCATTTAGTAGAATCATGCCATACCTTATATTTCTATGATATGTTCCTGCAGCATATTGCTTGCTTGCTCTAAATAGTGCTTCCTGATGTTTTTTCTGGCATGTTAGTATTTTCACAAAGTCTGTGAAGCTGATATCTTTTGCACTTTTGACATGCTTTTTTGAACCAGCTATTGTGTGATTTAGCCATAGCTCAGTGTTCATGTTTTCTCAAGCATCTCTTGTGCATCACTGTTGTATGCTTTGTTGCTATGTTGGAGTGCAGTAGCTTAGTTTGTTGTTGCATTCTAAGTGCCATCATGCTGTTAATCACAGTTTTGCACCATTCTTGTTTTGCTTGCCATTTGCAAACCGTGCATCAGTTTCCGGTGATCTTTATATCGATTTCAACCATTTGCCAAGTTGATGCCTTGATCATTCTTCCCTTCCAGAGCAAGCATATGCATTGCATGTCATATCTCGCATATCATGCCATGTATTGCATCATGTTGCTTGTGCATTGCACCGTGATTGATTGTTGCTCCATTGCTTATGTTCTTGATTTAGGAAGAGCCGGCAGACGAGTACATGAACGAGGAACCTGTTGAGTACGCTAATGAGGATCAAGCTTTCGACAACTCTGAGAACATTGCAGGCAAGATGACCATACCCTCGAAATCACTTATATCATTGCTAGCTAGTTGTTCGCTCTATCGTTATGTAGCGCTACCTACCACTTTTTATATCATGCCTTCCATATTGCCTTGTCAAGCCTCTAACCCACCTGCCTAGCAAACTATTGTTTGGCTATGTTACCGCTTTTGCTCAGCCCCTCTTATAGCGTTGGTAGTTGCAGGTGAAGTTGAAGTTTGATCCTTGTCGGAACATGGATATTGTTGGGATATCACAATATCTCTTATTTAATTTAATGCATCTATATACTTGGTAAATGGTGGAAGGCTCGTCCTTTTGCCTGGTGTTTTGTTCCACTCATGCCGCCCTAGTTTCCGTCATACCGGTGTTGTGTTCCTTGATTTTGCGTTCCTTACTCGGTTGGGTGTTATGGGAACCCCTTCACGGTTCGCTTTGAATAAAACTCCTCAGCAAGGACCAACCTTGGTTTTAACATTTTCCACCTAAGCCTTTTCCCTTGGGTTTTCGTGAGCCCTAGGGTCATCTTTATTCTAATCCCCCGGGCCAGTGCTCCTTTGAGTGTTGGTCCAAACTAGAGCACCGTGCAGGACCATCCCTTGGCAACTTGGGTTATGTTGGTACTTGTACACTTAGCTTATACGGTGTGCCCCGAGAACGAGATATGTGCGGCTCCTATCAGGATTTGTCGGCACAGTCGGGTGGTCTTGCTGGTCTTGTTTTACCATTGTCGAAATGTCTTGTAACCGGGATTCCGAGACTGATCGGGTCTTTCCGGGAGAAGGAATATCCTGCATTGATCATGAGAGCTTGTGATGGGATAAGTTGGGACACCCCTGCAATGTATAAACTTTCGAGAGCCGTGCCCGCGGTTATGTGGCAGATGGGAATTTGTTAATTTCTGGTTGTAGAGAACTTGACATTTGACTTAATTAAAATGCATCAACCGCGTGTGTAGCCGTGATGGTCTCTTTTCGGCAGAGTCTGGGAAGTGAACACGGTCTTGTGTTATGCTTGAACGTAAGTAGCTTTAGGATCACTTCTTGATGACTTCTAGCTTCTCGACCGTTGCGTTTCTTCTCTTCTCGCTCTTATTTGCGTATGTTAGCCACCATATATGCTTGGTGCTTGCTGCAGCTCAACCTCACTACCTCTCCTACCAATAAGCTTAAATAATCTTGATCTCGCGGATGTGAGATTGATGAGTCCTCGTGACTCATGGATACTTCCAAATAGTTGCAGGTGCCGAAGTTACCAGTGCAGGTGATGCTACCGAACTCAAGTGGGAGTTCAACAAGGATCTGGGTCGTTACTACATTTCATTTCCTGATGATCAGTAGTGGGGCCTAGTTGAGACGATCGGGGATCTAGCATTTGGGGTGTATCTTCCTATTTATTCGGATTTGACCGTAGTTGGTCTTTGAGTGTATTTGGATGATGTATGAATTATTTATGTATTGTGTGAAGTGGCAATTGTAAGCCAACTCTTTATCCCTTTCTATTCAGTACATGGGATTGTGTGAAGATTACCCCTCTTGCGACAGAACTACCATGTGGCTATGCCTCTAAGTCGTGCCCCGACACGTGGGAGATATAGCCGCATTGTGGGTGTGACAAGTTGGTGACGAGAGCCATCCCCGACTTAGGAGCCCCCTGCTTGATCGAACCACAGATGTTGTTGACTCTAGAACAAAATGTTTTGAGTCTTAGGAATATATATATCGGAGAGTAGGATTGTTTATACTCCTCAGTCCCTTCGTCGCTCTAGTGAGGCCTCCTGACATAGTAGATTTGACTTTTCTCTCCTCAAATTTCACGATTTTTTTAGGATCACGCGGGTATCTTGGAATCGGTCTGATAGTCTTGTGACGAGAACATTGTTCTTGGTTTCTCCTGACATTTAGGGGTTGTGGCAGTGTCCCGGGGAGTTGAGCTCCGAGGTGTTGTTGTCACAATTTTATCGTTGCAGTTCTGGAATACCTGAGTTTGCCAACATCAAAAATCTCTTTTATGTAGTTGTTGGTGATATAACCTCGACGCCACCCAGTACTAGGGCGGGAGTTCGGGAGTATTGCCATAACTCGTATCACGGATTCTTTTCGAAGGTTGAGGTACATGATTTTCGAAGGTTTCTTGGTTATGTGTTGAAGAATGGATATAGCTGGATGTAGGAATTGTTAGTTTGGGTGAGATATTATGCTTCCCCTGTATCCCCAACACCTGATTGCATAACCAGAAAGTTTCAGGAGTTTTATAGGTGGGAATACTTGTAGCTCTAGTATTTCTTCCCGCAGATATTTGGTTTGTGATTGGGTAATCCTTACCACTTATTTGTTCATGTTTGTACCTTGTTGATTTATTCATCTACCTTTATCTAAGTGGCTTCTCACCCTTATGGACGTGTGATGATTTACTTTGGAATTCATTCGTTCATCCTTGTTCGAATGTTTATTGTGAGACCATATGTTGCAATTTCGATCCATTGATTCAGCTTGTCTATCTGTTTATCAAGATTCTAACGGATGTCACCCTCTTTAGGATGGCTCCTCCAACGCGTCAGAATCCGCCACCACCTCCACCTCCGGAGGCATGGAAAGCTGTCATGGCAGCCACAAACGACAACACTCAGATGCTTTTGAAACTCTTGCAAGAGCACAACCAAGGTCAAGGCAACCAAGGAAATCAATGCCAAGGCAACAATCAGCCTCAGTTTGCTACCCTCAACCAGATCCTCGCAAACCAGCCGAAGTCCTTCAGCAAATGTGTCGAGGCCACAGACACCGACGATTGGCTCGTGGACATCTGCAAACACTTTGAATGTAGCAATGTCAGGCCTGAGGACTTTGTCAAGTTTGCTTCGTTTAAACTCAAGGACCAAGCTGCTGAGTGGTTTCAACAATACAGAGATTCCAGAGGAGGTCGTGTGATTACCTGGGATGATTTCCGCCGAGACTTCATAGCTCATCATATCCCACCAAGCATTGCTGAGAGCAAGCATGAGGAGTTCCGCAATCTCAAGAAAGGTAGCATGTCCGTGTATCAATACAATATCCAGTTTCAGAAACTTGCTTGCTTTTCTAAACAAGACGTTCCTGACAAAAAGAGTATGATCTATCAATTCAGAGGTGGCCTCAGGGAGGATCTGTAGTTAGCTCTCATGCTTCTGGAGCCGACTAAGTTCGATCAATTCTATAACATGGCACTAGAGCAAGAAGCTGCTCAGCTCAAGTGCGAGGCTTCTAAGAAGAGAGTCAGGGATGCAGTTTAGTCTTCTTCTTCATCACAAGTGCCAGCTAAGCAACAGAAGTTCTGGCTTCCACCTCCTCCTAGGTTCCGTCAGCCCTACCAGCAGAAGAGCAAAGGTGGCAATGGATCTTCCCACCCACCCAACCCAGGCTATCAGAACAAAGCTCAGTCTCAAACTCCAAGGTCAAGTGCTCCTTATCATTGTCCACTCTCAGAGGTTACTTGCAACAAGTGTTAGCAGAAAGGGCACTATGCAAACAAGTGCTTCAAACAAAGGCGCCTTCCGTCTCCTCCTCCTGTGAGATCTTCAAGTAATGCAGTGGTCAAGCATAATCCCAAGCATGCTAAGGTGAATATGATGAACGTATCACAAGCAGAGGATTCTTCAGAAGTGATCATGGGTAACCTTCCAGTTAACTCTATTCCCGCAAAAGTTCTTTTTAACACTGGTGCATCACATTGTTTCACGTCAAGATCATTTATTTCAAAGCATGACTTCATTTCGAAAATGTTGGGAAAACCCATGGGAGTTGTTTCTCCGGGCTCTGCTATGAGGGCTACCACGATGATTCTGGATGTTTCCGTCAAGATGGGCGACTATAGATTTCTGTCTTCTCCTATGGTTTTTGGTGACTCTGATATTGATCTAATTCTCGGCATGGACTGGCTTTCTAAGCACAAGGCTCAGCTTGATAGTGCTATCAGAGAGATTCAATTGACACACTCTTCTGAGGATGTGATCATCTATGCCGCTCGTGACAAAACCATTCGACGGTTTTCTCTCAATGAGAAGGGCGAGTTGAATGCTATCTCTCAGATTCCAGTCGTTTGTGAATATCAAGACGTCTTTCCAGAAGAGTTTCCAGGAATGCCTCCTCACCGACCAGTTGAATTCGTTATCGATCTTAAGCCTGGCATGGAACCCGTTTGTAAGCATCCTTACAAGCCTGGACTAGAGGAGTTGAAGGAATTTAAGAAACAACTCGATGAACAAGAGCGTATGGGTCTGATCTGTAACGCCCTCGATGTGGCTATAGCTCCCACGTGTCTAGGCACGACTTGGAGACATAACCGCATTGAAAGCAATGTAGCAAGTCAGGTAATCATCACAACATCCCATGTAATAAGTAATAAAAGGGGGAGATACATAGTTGGCTTACACTCGCCACGTCACATCAGAGTACATAAATAACATCCATCATACAAACACTCATGGCCCGACTACAGCGCCAAAATAGAAGAAAACCCAACATGCGGCACGGCCCTGAATCGAACCCCAACTAGGTACCACTACTGATCATCGGGAAAGGAAACATAATAACGCTGAGAGTCCTCGTCGAACTCCCACTTGAGCTCGTACTCGTCACCTGGAGCGAAATCACCTGGACCTGCATCTGGAGTTATAGTGTCTGTGAGCTACAGGGACTCAGCAATCTCCCACCCTCGCGATCAAGACTATTTAAGCTTATAGGAGGGGTAAGGCAAATATAGGTGGAGCTGCAGCAAGCGACTAGCATATATGGTGGCTAACTTATTCGCAAAAGAGAGCGAGAAGAGGAGGCAAAGCGCGAGCGAGAATCTAGAGGAACAACCTGCGCAAGCATAACTCCAACACCGTGTCCACTTCCCGGACTCCGCCGGAAAGGGGCCATCACGGTAACACACGCACTTGATTCATTTTAATTAATTAAGGTTCAAGTTATCTACAATCGGACATTAACAAATTCCCATATGCCCATAACCGCGGGCACAGCTTTCGAAAGTTCAATCCCTGCAGGGGAGTCCCAACTTAGCCCATGACAAGCTCTCACGGTCAACGAAGGAATAGACCTCCTCCCAAGACGTTCCGATCAGACTCGGTATGTCGGTAACTCAAGACACTTCGACAGGTTAAAACAAGACCAGCAACACCGCCCGAATGTGCCGACAAATCCCGATAGGAGCTGCACATATCTCTTTCTCAGGGCACACTTGGATTGTCTTAGGTACGTGTAGGCCAGCCCAGAGTTGCCCCTGCTGGCCACCGGCAGCTGACAGGTGGACCAACACTCAGAGGAGCACTGGCCCGGGGGGGTAAATAAGATGACCCTTGAGTCTGCAGAACCCAAGGCAAAGAAAAGGCTAGGTGGCGAATGGTAAAACCAAGGTTGGGCATTACTGGACAAGCTTTAATCAAGGCGAAATATCAAGGGGTTCCCATTATAACCCAACCGCGTAAGGAACGCAAAATCCGGGAACATAACACCGATATGACGGAAACTAGGGCGGCAAGAGTGGAACAAAACACGAGGCGAGAGGCTGAGCCTTCCACCCTTTACCAAGTATATAGATGCATTAAGATAACATGGCAATATAATGATATCCCCAACAAGTAAATAAATGATATTCCAACAAGGAACGGCCTCCAATCTTCACCTGCAAATAACAACGATATAAGAGGGGCTGAGCAAAGCGGTAACATAGCCAATCAACGGTTTGCTAGGACAAGGTGGGTTAGAGGTTTGACATGGCAATTGGGAGGCTGACAAGCAAAAGGTAGGCATCATAGCATTGGCATAGCAAGAGCGAGCAAACTAGCATAGCAAAGATAGTAGTGATTTCGAGGGTATGATCATCTTGCCTGCACAGTTGTCAGAGTTGACTGGATCCTCACAAGCAAACTCAACGGGCTCCTCGGTAGCGAACTCGTCTCCCGGCTCTACCCAAAGAAGACAAACAAGCAACAAGGATACAATCAACCACGTGCAAGACCAAGCAATATTATGAAGTGATGACATGCTATGCGGGATGCGATGCGGGATGCAAAATGCAAGATATGACAGGAAATGCATGAACCTGGCCTCAACTTGGAATTCCAAGGGTGCCACTGGAAAGTAGATGAAATCACTTGAGAACGATATAAAGATCATCGGAATCGAAGTTACGGTTTGGAAATGGCAAGCATTTCAAAAAATGACACCGGCCTACGATTTACAGCAAGTAGGCATCTAAATGCAACGAAATGAACATGCTACAGCCACCAAACATGACAACAAAATACATGGCAGGGATGCACACAAGATGCTTAACAAAATACTAGCACTGAGCCACGGCCAATTCATCCAATATGAGGTTCAAAAAGCATGGCAAAAACGCAAATGCAAAACAGATTCCAGACTTGGTGAAATTAACACTTGTCTGAAATTTCAGATCACGAAGCCCCCTTCGGAGCAGCAAAACAACATGATACATGACCTGCTTAAGACAAGTAAGAACATGGCATGGAGCTACTCAATAAGCTTAACAAAAGACCAAAAGTGACCTGGGGCCAAAAGAGTTCACAAAATATACTAACGGGCACACGAACATAGCTAAAACACAATCAGATTTCAGACTTAGTGAAAACTAGGACATGCTGAAATATAACTCACGAAGGCATGTAAACAAGCTCGATGCACTCACCACGGTGCAAGTCATGGCAAGGCAGGCATACATCCATTAATAAGGCACAAAATGCTAGCTATACATGGCAAGAACAATGGCATAGCATGCACGGATCAACTACAACAACGCCGGCAAAATCGCAAACGAGTTGACGATCTGCCCAGATTCACAACGAAGCAAAAGTAGAGCTCGATTGACTCAATCTAGGGTGCTTCATAATTGCAAACAAAGACATGGATGGATAGAGCATAACATGATTAACAAAACACCTTTACTGATCATCCTCAAAAGAGGCACGAATCACTAGGAAACGAGCTAAACATATGGCATCATGAACTAAATAATCTCAGACTTAGTGAAAACTACTAAGTCTCTGAAAACAGATTCACCGGGTGCCTCACTTTGCAAGCTTGCACAAGTCACCACACACATCCTAAAAATTCATGGGTTGCACCTCTGGAAAGAAGACAAAATGCTTAACAAAACATATGAAGGACTCACAGGCATATCATGCACACAATAATCATGGCAAAAATGACAAAAGTCTAAGATGAACTAGCAGATCTGATAATTAACTCACGAAGCCTCCTTCTAGCATCATTTTGGGCATCAATGTGAACCCAAATGAAAATGATGCCATGTAATCAATGATGTACTCGTCGATACGAACATTTTGACATATTATATGCCCAAATCGGAGCTACGGATGCAAAGTTACGGGGCCTCGAACAGGAGCATATGAACTAAAAATTTTGGGACAGTGAAAAAAAAACGACCTAGGGTTAGGAAAAAAATCAGATCTAAGATCCGGGCCGGAACACTATAGCGGCGGCGCGATTCCCGATGACGACCGTCGCCGAAGAAGCAACGGACGGCGGGGCGAGGTCGCCGGACCGGCTGGACGGCGCCGGCGTCGGGGAGGAGGCGGGGCTCGCCGGAGCAACGAGGAGGCGGCGGGCGGCGGTGTTCCGGCGGGCTC
>NC_041386.1:296198937-296208398 GCF_002162155.2 Triticum dicoccoides | reverse complement strand
GGCGGCGGCGGCGGCCGACTGCCACGTGGCGCCCCGCGAGTGGCTGCGGGCGGCGGCGGGTGCGATCCGGACGTTGTCGGGCCTGGCGCGGACACGTCCGGCGGCGGCGGGAGAGAATTTTAGGGTTTCGGGGAGAGGGAGAGATCCGAAAATGGAGGGGTGTATATATAGGCATAGAGGGAGCTAGGAGAGTCCAAATGAGGTGCGGTTTTCGGCCACGCGATCATGATCGGACGCTCTAGGACATGGAGCAGAGTTTGGTTGGTTTTGGGCCAAAGTGGAGGGGTGTTGGGCTGCAACACACACGAGGCCTTTTCGGTCCCTCGGTTAACCGTTGGAGTATCAAACGAAGTCCAATTGATACGAAACTTGACAGGTGGTCTACCGGTAGTAAACCAAGGCTGGATGACAAGTCTCGGTCCAATCCAGAAATGTTTAATCCCCACACACGAAAGAAAGCTAGAAATGACCACCGGAGGAGAACGAAGCGCCGGAATGCAAAACGGACAACGGGGAAAAAGCTCGAATGCATGAGACGAACACGTATGCAAATGCAATGCACATGATGACATGATATGAGATGCATGAAAAATAAAACAACACACGGAGACAAAGACTCGAACCCGAGAAATAAATATAACTTAACGCCGGAAACGGCAAGAGTTGGAGTACAAATAGGGAAAGTTACATCTGGGGTGTTACAACACTCCACCACTACGAAAAGATCTCGGCCCGAGATCTAGGACTAAAAGAACGTCGGGTACTCAGAACGGAGGTGATCCTCGCGTTCCCAGGTAGCTTCACGGTCGGAATGGTGTGACCACTTGACTTTAAGAAATTTGATTGACTTGTTGCGAGTCTTGCGTTCAGTCTCTTCGAGAATAGCAACTGGGTGCTCACGATAAGAAAGATCTTCTTGGAGCTCAATGTCCTCAAAGTTGACGGTGCGGTCAGGAGTCTTGAAGCACTTTCGGAGCTGAGAGACGTGGAACACGTCATGAACATTTGCAAAGTTTGAAGGAAGCTCGAGTTGATAGGCGAGGTCGCCTCTCTTGCTGACAATCTTGAAAGGTCCCACGTATCTAGGGGCAAGCTTCCCTTTGATACCGAAGCGACGAGTACCTTTCATAGGAGAGACGCGGAGGTAAACATGATCTCCGATCTCGAAAGCCAAATCACGGTGCTTACTATCATAGTAGCTCTTCTGTTGGGATTGGGCTGGTTTGAGGTTATCACGAATGACTTTGCACATTTCTTCTGCTTTTGTGATTAAGTCATTACCCAGCAGCTGACGTTCACCTGTTTCAGACCAGTTGAGAGGGGTACGACACTTCCTGCCATACATAATTTCAAATGGGGCCTTTCCCGAACTTGCTTGAAAACTGTTGTGGTATGAGAATTCAGCATAAGGAAGACAATCCTCCCACTTCATGCCGAAGGAGATCACACAAGCCCTGAGCATATCTTCAAGAATCTGGTTGACACGCTCGACTTGACCGCTTGTTTGAGGATGGAAAGCAGTGCTGAAACGGATGTTGGTGCCCATGGCCTTCTGAAAAGAATCCCAAAACTTCGAGGTAAAGATGCTGCCACGGTCTGAAGAGATCTCTTGAGGAATACCGTGAAGAGAGACAATGCGAGAGGTATAGAGTTCCGCCAATTGAGCTGCAGTGATCGACTCTTTGACAGGCAGAAAGTGAGCCACTTTGGTGAGCTTGTCGATAACAACAGATATAGCATCATTGCCACGCTTGGACTTTGGAAACCCAGTCACGAAGTCCATTTCAATGTGGTCAAACTTCCATTCTGGAATGGCAAGAGGTTGGAGGAGACCTGCTGGCCTTTGGTGTTCTACCTTCACTCTTCTGCAGACATCACATTCATTCACGAATTGAGCGATCTCGCGCTTCATTCGAGTCCACCAATAAGCTTGCTTGAGGTCCTGATACATCTTCGTGCTCCCAGGGTGGATGGAGAGGACAGAATTGTGAGCCTCATTCATGATCACTTTACGAAGTTCACCTTTGGGCACAACAATATGATCCTCGAAGAAGAGAGTGTCCTTGTCATCAAGGCGGTAGCACTTGTACTTGGACTGACTCTTGGCAATCCCAATCTTCACCTTTTTCATCAAGAAGCTGGGCTTGGCGAATCTGGTCTTCTAAGATAGGAGAGACTTGAAGGTTGGCGAGGAAACCTTGAGGAACAACTTGCAGATTAAGTTTGCGGAAAGCTTCACAAAGCTCGAGCGGATAGGGCTTGAGAATCAGACTGTTGCAGTAGGCCTTCCTGCTCAAAGCGTCAGCAATCACATTAGCCTTGCCTGGAGTGTACTCAATACTCGGATTATACTCTTGAATCATTTCGACCCATCGAGTTTGCCTGAGGTTGAGATTAGGCTGAGTGAAGATGTACTTGAGACTCTTGTGATCAGTGAAAATGTCCAGTTTTCTTCCCAATAGAAGATGTCTCCAAGTCAAAAGAGCATGCACAACTGCCGCCAACTCGAGATCATGAGTGGGGTAGTTCTTCTCATTAGGCTTCAACTGGCGAGATGTATAAGCAACAACTTTCTTCTCTTGCATCAAAACTGCGCCAAGACCTTGGAGAGAGGCATCACAAAAGACCTCGTACGGTTTGGATTCATCAGGCGGAGTCAGAACTGGAGCAGTGATCAATTTCTCTTTCAAAGTGTTGAAGGCAATATCACACTCCGGAGACCAAACGTACTTGACGTGCTTCTGAAGAAGATTTGAGAGAGGCTTCACAATCTTAGAAAAGTTTTCAACGAATCTTCGGCAATAGCTTGCGAGACCGAGAAAACTGCGGAGTTGCTTCATGTTCTGAGGAGGTTCCCAATTCACAATTGCGGACACCTTCTCAGGATTCACGGAAATGCCCTTGGCAGACATGATATGACCAAGATAAAGAACCTCATCGAGCCAAAATTCACACTTGGAGAACTTGGCGTAGAACTGATGTTCCCTGAGCTTATCGAGAACCAAACGCAAGTGCTTGACATGATCTTCCTTGTTCTTGGAGAAAACGAGAATGTCGTCGAGATAGACCAAAACAAAGTCATTGGTGTAGGCGTTGAAGATGAAGTTCATCATGCGAGAGAACGTCAGAGGAGCGTTGGCGAGGCCAAAAGACATGACAGTGTATTCATATGAACCAAAGCTTGTTCTGAGTGCTGTCTTAGGAATATCTTCTTCATGAATGCGAATATGGTGATAACCCATACGGAGATCAAGCTTGGAGAATACTTGGGCACCTTTGAGTTGTTCGAACAGCTCATTGATGTTGGGAAGTGGGTATTTATTCTTGATGGTCTTCTTGTTCACTGGATGGTAATCAACACAAAGTCGGTCCATTCCATCCTTCTTCTTCACAAAAAGAACACCACAACCCCACGGAGAAGAACTAGGCCGGATGAGACCCATTCTTTCTTGCTCATCGAGTTGCTTCTTCAGCTCCTTCAACTCTTCAGGTCCGAGCTTGTAAGGACGTTTGCACACAGGTTCCGTGCCAGGCTCAAGATCAATAATGAATTCAACTGGCCGGTGCAGAGGCATTCCTGGAAGCTCTTCTAGAAAGACGTCTTGATATTCGCAAACGACTGGAATTTGAGAGATGGCATCCAATTCACCCTTCTCATTGAGAGAAAACAGACGAATGGTATTATCCCGAGCGGCAAAGACAATTACATCCTCAGAAGAATGAGTCAATTGAATCTGCATGGCTGCACAATCAAGCTGCGCCTTGTGCTTAGAAAGCCAATCCATTCCGATAATAAGATCAATATCCGAGTCACCGAGAACCGTTGGAGAAGATAGAAACTTGTAGTCACCCAAAGTAATAGTAACATCCGGAGCAATGGAGTTAGCCTGCATGCACTTACCGGGAGAGACAACTGCTAAAGGACTAGGCAAAATTTGCAAAGGCAACCCATGCTTAGATGAAAACGGTCTCGAGATGAAACAATGCGATGCACCCGTGTCAAAAAGAACTTTTGCAGGAATATCATTAACAGGAAGGTTACCCATGATCACATCTGACGAGTCCTCTGCCTGAGCTGCATTCATCAAATTGACCTTGGCATGCTTGGGGTTATGCTTGACCACAGCTGTACTTGCCGATCTCACAGGAGGAGGAGGAGGAAGACGCCTCTGGTTGAAACACTTGTTGGCATAGTGACCCTTCTGTTGGCACTTGTTGCACGTGACCTCTAAAAGCGTACGGTGATACGGAGCACTCGATCTTGGAGGTTGAGACGAAGTCTTGTTCTGAAAGCCAGGGTTGGGTGGGTGGGAAGAACCACTGCCACCTTTGCTCTTCTGCTGATACGGCTGACGGAACGGAGGAGGAGGAAGCCAAAACTTCTGCTACTTGGCCACTTGAGTAGAGGAAGAAGGAGTAACATCTCTGACTCGCTTCCTGGAAGCATCACACCTCAACTGAGCAGCCTCTTGCTTCAGTGCCATGTTGTAGAACTCATCGTATCTCAAGGGCTCAAAGAGAACAAGAGCGAGCTGAATATCTTCTCGGAGACCACCCCTGAACTGATATATCATGCTCTTCTCATCAGGCACGTCCTGCTTGGCAAAGCGGGCAAGCTTCTGGAACCACTTGTTGTAGTCATAGACAGACAAAGAGCCTTGCTTCAGATTGCGGAATTCCTCACGCTTGCTTTCAACCACGCTCTGCGGAATATGATGAGCTCGGAAATCTCGACGGAAATCATCCCAAGTGATAACACGTCCACCTCTGGAATCCTTGTACTGCTGGAACCATTCTGCGGCTTGATCTTTGAGTTGGAAGGAAGCGAACTTGAAAAAGTCCTCAGGCCTGACGTTACTGCACTCGAAATGCTTACACAGATCCACAAGCCAATCGTCAGCATCGGTTGCCTCAACACAATTGCTGAAAGTCTTTGGCCCGTTGGCAAGGAACTGGTTGAGTGTAGCAAAGTGACTCTGATTGCTGCCTTGATTCCCTTAACTACCTTGATTGCGCTCTTGGAGAATTTACATGATCAACTGTGTGTTTGCATTGGTTGCGGCCATCACAGCTTGACATGCCTCTGGAGGAGGTGGAGGTGGTGGCAGATCTTGATTCTGGTTCTGACTGGTGCTCTTAGCGGGAGCCATCCTGAAGAGGTTGACCACCATTAGCACATTGATAGATAAAATATTGAAGCTGAATCCAATGGAATGAAAATTGCAACATAAAGTCTTCACATCCGAACAACATGAACGAATGCATTTCTCTTGAAGTGGTCACATATCCATAAATTGAGAAGCCACGTAGAATAAAGGTAGAGAAATAAATCAACGAGGTACGGATCAAGAATGAATAATCGGTAAGAAATACCAATCTCAAACCAATATCCATGGAAGAAGAACTAGAGCTACTAGAATTCCCACCTATGAAACTCCCGAACCTTTCCGGTTATGCAATCAGGTGTTGGGGATACATGGGAAGCATAATATCTCACCCAAACTAGCAAATCCTACATCCAGCTGTATCCATCCTTCAACACATAACCAAGAAAACTTCGGAAACCATCTACCTCAACCTTCGAAAAGCATCCGTTATACAAGTTATGGCGATACTCCCGAACTCCCGCCCCAGTACTGAGTGGCGTCGAGGTTATCTCACCAACAAACTGCATAAAAGAGATTTTCGATGTCGGCGAACATATCTCAAGTATTCCAGAATTGCAACGATAAAATTATGATGACAACACCTCAGAGCTCAACTCCCCGGGACACTTCCACTAAACCCCTGACAGGAGGCACCAAGACAATGTTCTCATCATAAGCCATCGGAACGATTCCAAGATACTCGCGTGATCCTAAAATTTTTTTAGTGAAATTTGAGAAGAGAAGAGTCAAAACTCTACGTCAGGATGCCTTACCAGAGCGATGAGGAGACTGGGAAGTAAAAAGAATTCCTAAACTCTCCGATATATAATTCCTAAATGACTCAAAACATTTTTCTAGACACAACTCGGCTGCTAAAAACGATCAAGCAATGGGGCTCCTAAGGTCGGGGAAGGCTCTGATTACCAACTTGTAACACCGTCGATGCGGCTATAGCTCCCACGTGTCTAGGCACGACTTAGAGACATAACCGCATTGAAAGCAATGTCGCAAGTCAGGCAATCATCACAACATCCCATGTAATAAGTAATAAAAGGGGGAGATACATAGTTGGCTTATACTCGCCACGTCACATCAGAGTACATAAATAACATCCATCATACAAACACTCATGGCCCGACTACGGCGCCAAAATAGAAGAAAACCCAACATGCGACAAGGCCCTGAATCGAACCCCAACTAGGCACCACTACTGATCATCGGGAAAGGAAACATAATAACGCTGAGAGTCCTCGTCGAACTCCCACTTGAGCTCGTACTCATCACCTGGAGCGAAATCACCTGGACCTGCATCTGGAGTTATAGTATCTGTGAGCCACAGGGACTCAGCAATCTCGCACCCTCGTGATCAAGATTATTTAAGCTTATAGGAGGGGTAAGGCAAATATAGGTGGAGCTGCAGCAAGCGACTAGCATATATGGTGGCTAACTTATTCGCAAAAGAGAGCGAGAAGAGGAGGCAAAGCGCGAGCGAGAATCTAGAGGAACAACCTGCGCAAGCATAACTCCAACACCGTGTCCACTTCCCGGACTCCGCCGGAAAGGGGCCATCACGGTAACACACTCAGTTGATTCATTTTAATTAATTAAGGTTCAAGTTATCTACAACCATACATTAACAAATTCCCATATGCCCATAACCGCGGGCACGGCTTTCGAAAGTTCAATCCCTGCAGGGGAGTCCCAACTTAGCCCATGACAAGCTCTCACGGTCAACGAAGGAATAGACCTCCTCCCAAGACGTTCCGATCAGACTCGGTATCTCGGTAACTCAAGACACTTCGACAGGTTAAAACAAGACCAGCAACACCGCCCGAATCTGCCGACAAATCCTGATAGGACCTGCACATATCTCTTTCTCAGGGCACACTCAGATTGTCTTAGGTACGGGTAGGCCAGCCTAGAGTTGCCCCTGGTGGCCACCGGCAGCTGACAGGTGGACCAACACTCAGAGGAGCATTGGCCCGGGGGGTAAATAAGATGACCCTTGAGTCTGCAGAACCCAAGGAAAAGAAAAGGCTAGGTGGCGAATGGTAAAACCAAGGTTGGGCATTGCTGGACAAGCTTTAATCAAGGCGAAATATCAAGGGGTTCCCATTATAACCCAACCGCGTAAGGAACGCAAAATCCGGGAACATAACACCGATATGATGGAAACTAGGGCGGCAAGAGTGGAACAAAACACTAGGTGAGAGGCCGAGCCTTCGACCCTTTACCAAGTATATAGATGCATTAAGATAACATGGCAATATAATGATATCTCCAACAAGTAAATAAATGATGTTCCAACAAGGAACGGCCTCCAATCTCCACCTGCAACTAGCAACGCTATAAGAGGGGCTGAGCAAAGCGGTAACATAGCCAATCAACGGTTTGCTAGGACAAGGTGGGTTACAGGTTTGACATGGCAATTGGGAGGCTGACAAGCAAAAGGGAGGCATCGTAGCATTGGCATAGCAAGAGCGAGCAAACTAGCATAGCAAAGATAGTAGTGATTTCGAGGGTATGATCATTTTGCCTGCACAGTTGTCAGAGTTGACTGGATCCTCACAAGCAAACTCAACGGGCTCCTCGGTAGCGAAGTCGTCTTCCGGCTCTACCCAAACTAGACAAACAAGCAACAAGGATACAATCAACCACGTGCAAGACCAAGCAATATTATGAAATGATGACATGCTATGCGGGATGCAAAATGCAAGATATGACAGGAAATGCATGAACCTGGCCTCAACTTGGAATTCCAAGGGTGCCACTGGAAAGACGAGATGAAATCGCTTGAGAACGATATAAAGATCATCGGAATCGGAGTTACGGTTTGGAAATGGCAAGCATTTCAAAAAATGACACCGGCCTGCGATTTACAGCAAGTAGGCACCTAAATGCAACGAAATGAACATGCTACAGCCACCAAACATGACAACAAAATACATGGCAGGGATGCACACAAGATGCTTAACAAAATACTAGCACTGAGCCACGGCCAATTCATCCAATATGAGGTTCAAAAAGCATGGCAAAAACGCAAATGCAAAACAGATTCCAGACTTGGTGAAATTAACACTTGTCTGAAATTTCAGATCACAATACCCCCTTCGGACCAGCAAAACAACATGATACATGACCTGCTTAAGACAAGTAAGAACATGGCATGGAGCTACTCAACAAGCTTAACAAAAGACCCAAAGTGACCTGGGGCCAAAAGGGTTCACAAAATATACTAACGGGCACACGAACATAGCTAAAACACAATCAGATTTCAGACTTAGTGAAAACTAGGACATGCTGAAATATAACTCACGAAGGCATGTAAACAAGCTCGATGCACTCACCACGGTGCAAGTCATGGCAAGGCAGGCATACATCCATTAATAAGGCACAAAATTCTAGCTATACATGGCAAGAACAATGGCATAGCATGCACGGATCAACTACAACAACGCCGGCAAAATCGCAAACGAGTTGACAATCTGCCCAGATTCACAACGAAGCAAAAGTAGAGCTTGATTGACTCAAGCTAGGGTGCTTCATAATTGCAAACAAAGACATGGATGGATAGAGCATAACATGATTAACAAAACACCTTCACTGATCATCCTGAAAAGAGGCACGAATCACTAGGAAACGAGCTGAACATATGGCATCATGAACTAAATAATCCAAGACTTAGTGAAAACCAATAAGTCTCTGAAAACAGATTCACCGGGTGCCTCACTTTGCAAGCTTGCACAAGTCAGCACACACATCCTAAAAATTCATGGGTTGCACCTCTGGAAATAAGACAAAATGCTTAACAAAACATATGAAGGACTCATAGGCATATCATGCACACAATAATCATGGCAAAAATGACAAAAGTCTAAGATGAACTAGCAGATCTGACAATTAACTCACGAAGCCTCCTTCTAGAAGCATTTTGGGCATCAAGATGAACTCAAATGAAAATGATGCCATGTAATGAAATGATGTACTCGTCGATACGAACATTTTGACATATTATATGCCAAAATCGGAGCTACGGATGCAAAGTTACGGGGCCTCGGACAGGAGCATATGAAGTAAAAATTCTGGGACTGTGAAAAAAAAACGACCTAGGGTTAGGAAAAAAATCAGATCTGAGATCCGGGCCGGAACACTGTAGCGGTGGCGCGATTCTCGATGACGACCGTAGCCGGAGAAGAAACGGACGGCGGGGCGAGGTCGCCGGACCGGCTGGACGGCGCCGGCGCCGGGGAGGAGGCGGGGCTCGCCGGAGCAACGAGGAGGCGGCGGGCGGCGGTGCTCCGGCGGGCTCGGACG
>NC_041386.1:296131937-296198458 GCF_002162155.2 Triticum dicoccoides | reverse complement strand
GGGGGCTCTACGCGGGCCGGGTGGGCCGCGGCGGCCGGCTGCCACGTGGCACCTCGCGAGTGGCTGCGGGCGGCGGCGGGTGCGATCCGGACGTTGTCCGGCCTGGCGCGGACACGTCCGGCGGCGGCGGGAGAGAATTTTAGGGTTTCGAGGAGAGGGAGAGATCCGAAAATGGAGGGGTGTATATATAGGCATAGAGGGAGCTAGGAGAGTCCAAATGAGGTGCGGTTTTCGGCCACGCGATCATGATCGAACGCTCTAGGACATGGAGCAGAGTTTGGTGGGTTTTGGGCCAAAATGGAGGGGTGTTGGGCTTCAACACACACGAGGCCTTTTCGGTCCCTCGGTTAACCGTTGGAGTATCAAACGAAGTCCAATTGATACGAAACTTGACAGGCGGTCTACCGGTAGTAAACCAAGGCCGCATGACAAGTCTCGGTCCAATCCGGAAATGTTTAATCCCCATACAAGAAAGAAAGCTAGAAATGACCACCGGAGGAGAACGAAGCGCCGGAATGCAAAATGGACAACGGGGAAAAAGCTCGAATGCATGAGACGAACACGTATGCAATTGCAATTCACATGATGACATGATATGAGATGCATGAAAAAGAAAACAACACATGGAGACAAAGATCCGAACCCGAGAAATAAATATAACTTAACGCCGGAAACGGCAAGAGTTGGAGTACAAATAGGGAAAGTTACATCCGGGGTGTTACATGATCATACCGAGTTCATCTCCATGGGGTTGTGGTGTTCTTTTTGTCTGGAAGAAGGATGGAACGGAATGACTCTACGTCGACTACCGTCCATTGAACACGAAGACAATTAAGAACAAGTATCCACTTCCCAACATCAATGACATATTCGAGCAACTTAAAGGTGCAAAGAATTCTCCAAGATTGATCTCCGTATGGGTTATCATCAGATTCCCATTCGTGAACAAGATATCCCCAAGACAGCATTCAGAACAAGTTATGGTTCTTATGAATATATTGTCATGTCTTTCAGCCTTGTCAATGCTCCTCCAACGGTCTCTCGCATGATGAACTTCATCTTTAACCCTTACACAAATGATTTCGTCCCGGTGTATCTCGATGATATCTTGGTCTTCTCCAAGAATAAGGAGGATCATGCCAAGCATTTGAGATTGGTGCTCGACAAACTCAGAGAGCATAAATTTTATGCGATGTTTTCCAAGTGTGAGTTCTAGCTTGACGAAGTTCTTTTCCTTGGTCATATCATCTCCGCCAAAGTCACCACTATTAATCCCGAGAAGGTGTCTGCAATTGTGAATTGGGAACCTCCTCAGATTATCAAACAGCTCCACAATTTTCTTGGGCTTGCAACCTATTGTCGAAGATTCGTTGAGAATTTCTCTAAGATTGCAAAGCCTATTTACAACCTCCTCCAGAAGCATGTCAAGTATGTATGGACGCCTGAGTGTGACGTTGCTTTCAGCACCCTCAAAGAGAAGCTGGTCACATCTCCTTTCTTGACTCCTCCTAATGAATCCAAGCCATTTGAAGTTTTCTGTGATGCTTCCTTGCAAGGTCTCGGCACTGTGTTAATGCAAGAGAAGAAAGTTGTGGCTTATACCTCTCGTAAGTTGAAGCCAAACGAAAGGAACTACCCCACTCACGATCTTGAGTTGGCGGCAGTTGTCCATGCATTATTAACATGGAGACATCTCTTGTTGGGATGGAAAGTGGACACCTTCACAGATCATAAGAGCCTCAAGTAAATCTTCACTCAACCCAACCTCAACCTTAGGAAGATTTGATGGGTCTAAATGATTCAATAATACAATCCGAGTATTGAATATACTCCAGGCAAGGCCAATGCCATTGCAGATGCTTTGAGAAGGAAGGCTTACTGCAACAAGTTAATTCTCAAGCCCTTCCAACCGGACATTTGTGAAGCTTTCCGCAAACTGAACCTCCAAGTTGTTCCTCAAGGCTTTCTTGCCAACCTCCAAGTCTCTCCTACTTTGGAAGATCAAATTCGTGAGGCACAACTTCTGGATACCATGGTGAAGAAGGTGAAACATGGGATTGCCAAGAGCCAACCCAAATACAAGTGCTATCACATTGATGACAAAGACACTCTATTCTTCGAGGACCGGATTGTGGTTCCTAAAGGTGGTCTAAGGAAAGTCATTATGAATTAGGCGCACAATTCCCTTATATCCATTCATCCTGGAAGTACGAAGATGTACCATGACCTCAAGTAGTCGTATTGGTGGACTCGAATGAAGTGAGAGATCGCTCAATTCGTGAATGAATGTGATGTCTGCAGAATTGTGAAAGCAGAACACCAACGACCAGTTGGTCTCCTCCAACCTCTTGCTATTCCAGAGTGGAAGTTTGACCATATCGAAATGGACTTCATGACTGGATTTCCCAAGTCCAAGCGTGGAAATGATGCTATTTTCATTGTCAATGACAAGCTTACTAAAGTGGCTCATTTCCTTCCAATCAAAGAATCTATCACAACAGCTCAGTTGGCAGAGCAATACACCTCCAGGATTGTCTCCTTGCACGGCATTCCACAATTGATATCTTAAGATCGTGGAAGCATTCTCACCTCCAAGTTCTGGGATTCCTTCCAGAAGGCCATGGGCACCAACATTCGCTTCAGCAAAGCTTTCCATCATCAAACAAGTGGCCAAGTCGAGCGAGTAAATCAAATCCTTGAAGATATGCTCTGGGCTTGTGTCATTCCCTTCGGTATGAAGTGGGAAGATTGTCTTCCTTATGCCGAGTTCTCCTACAACAACAACATCCAAGCGAGTTCGGGCAAGGCCCCATTCGAAATTCTCTTTGGCAGAAAGTGTCGTACTCCTCTCAATTGGTTAGAGACTCGTGAACGTGAACTTCTTGTCAACGACTTGATCACAGAAGCTGAAAGCCACGCAATCGCGCTAGAAGAGTTACTATGATAGCAAGTACCGTGACTTAGCTTTCGAGATCAGAGACCATGTCTACCTCCACGTCTCTCCAATGAAAGGTACTCATCGCCTCGTTATCAAAGGGAAGCTTGCCTCGAGATACGTGGGTCCTTTAAAGATCATTGGCAAAAGAGGCGACCTCGCCTATCAACTTGAGCTTCCATCCAACTTCGCAAATGTGCACAATGTGTTTCACGTGTCACAGCTTCGCAAGTGCTTCAAGACTCCTGAGCGCACCATCAACTTCGAAGAGATTGATCTCCAAGAAGATTTGTCTTATCATGAGCATCCTGTTGCTATTCTTGAAGAAACCGAGTGCAAAACTCGCAACAAGTCAGTCAAATTCCTGAAAGTGAAGTGGTCACACCATTCCGACCGAGAAGCCACCTAGGAGCACAAGGACCACCTCCGTTTCGAATATTCGGAGTTCTTTCAGTCCTAGATCTCGAGACGAGATCCTTTTGTAGTGGTGGAGTGTTGTAACACCCCGGATGTAACTTGCCATATTTGTAACTATGACTCTTGCCATTTTCGGCTGTAAGTTATGATATTCCCTTCGTGGTTGGGTATTGTCTTTCGTTTTGCATTTTTTTCATGCCATGCATTTCATATCATGTCATCATGTGCATCGCATTTGCACTCCTAGTCATCTCATGCATCGGAGCACATTCCCCATTGCCCGTTTCGCAATCCGACACTCCCACATGCACCGACGCACCCCTCTTGTTTCTTTTCGTGAGCGGGAGTTAAATGTTCTCGGAATGGGCCGAGATATGTCAAGTGGCCTTGGTACACCACCGGTAGACCGCCTGTAAAATTTCATTCCATTTGGAGGTCGTTTGATGCTTCAATGGTTAACCGGGTAACCGCAAAAGCCCCTTGTGTGTTTCTGCCCAACACCCCTCCAAAACAACCCAATAACCTATTTAAACCATCTCCATGTTCTGTACCATTGGACCACGATTGTGTGGGTGAAAATCGCACCTCATTAGGACACTCCAAACTCCCTCTACCTATAAATATGTGATCCCCTTCAAAATTCGGCTTCAAACCCTAGTCTTCTTCCACCTCGCGCCGCCGGACAAGTCTGTCCGCGCCGGACGCGTCCACCGGCCGCGTCACCACGACGAATCATAGCCTGCCACGTCAGCTCGCCGCCGCTTGGAGCCAATCCGCCGCCGCCACGTGGGCGCCCACCGCCCCGCGCCTCCCGCCGGCCCGCAAGGCCCACACCTGGCCGGCGGTTCCTGTTCCCTCGTCCGCCGCCGCCTGACAATCCCCGTCGCCCGAGAACCGCCGCCCGGCACCCGTCCGGCCGCCGCTCTGCCACGCTGCCCGAGCACCGCCCGCCACCTCCCGCGCCGTCCGGCTGCCGAGCTCCTCCGCCGACTGCCGTGCTCCTCCGCCGATCGCCGAGCTCCACCACCTCGCCGCCGGCCCCGCCTCGCGTCCGCATCCTTCCAGTGGAGACACCACATCGACCTCCGGCCATCTCCCTCCTCCTCTCCAGCGAGAACCCCGGCGATCCTCGAACCACGTGCAAACCCTAGATCCAGATCTGGGAAGTGATTTTCGTCTAAGTCATTTTTCTATGACAATTTTATGCCACCTTCATCGCATCATATCTCGGTGATCGTGGCTCCAAATCATCATATGATATGTCAAAATGTTTGCCTCGTTAAGGTCTTCATGTTAGAACCATTTCCATGCATGTTACTCTATATTATGATGCCATTTTCATTGTTGCAAGAGTGCTATAAAATGTTAGCTGCTGGTACTTATCAGATCATGATGATTTGTCATTTTTGTTGCATTTGATGTGTGCATCATATGAGCATGAGGTCCACATGTGTTTCGCACTACAACATGCCATCTTTAGAGGGGTGTAAGTCTTGTATTTGTATGATCTATGTGGTTACTAGAACAAGCATACAAACTAGGCTCCGTGATGTTGCTGTTTTCAGGGACTTTGGATTTTGCTAAGGTTGTTCCCTGTTGTTATTTTGATACCATGTAAACTTGATGCTACATTGAGATCCATGCTTATTTTGGGATACTTCATTGTGGATGATTTGAACATATAGTTATGCTCTATCCATTGATGCCTCTGTTTGCAATTATGGAGTGCTCTAGCATGCCTTTTTCTTGCTCTACTTTTGCTATAAATTATTTCTGGAAGATTGTTACCATGTTAATCAATATTGCCATGGTTGTTGCTAGTGATCCATGCATCCTATGAACATGCTATTGCCATGGTTAGCTTCATGAACATGTCATCTTGTTATTGGTATGCTTATTTTGTCATGCAATGATTTGTGGTGAGTGGTATGAGTTCCCAAAGTTGCTATCATGAATCTGTTTATGCCATGCTTTGTTTTTCACTAAGTCTGAAACTGTTAATAAAAACTTGCTATGTTTACATGGGTTCCATTATATCTTCTATGCCTTTTGGGCTCATGTTAAGTAAGGGACTTTTGTTCTGTGTTTTTTGTAGAATCATGCCATGCCTTTGTTTGCTTGCTCTAAACATTGCTTCCTGATGTTGTTTTTGCACTTTTGCCATGCTTGTTTGAACCTGCTCTATTGTGATTTAGCCGTACCTCCGTGTTCATGTTTTGTCAAGCATCTCTTGTACATCACTGCCATATGCTTTGTTGCTATGTTGGAGTGCAGTAGCTTAGTTTCTTGTCGCATTCTAAGTGCCATCATGCTGTTAATCACAATTTTGCGCCATTCTTGTTTCGCTTGCCATTTGCAAACCGTGCATCCGTTTCCGATGATCTTTATATCGATTTCAACCGAAATCATCTCATCTTTCTAGAGGCATACTTCGTTTTCCACGTTGATGCCTTGATCATTCTTCCCCTTCCGGAGCACGCATATGCATTGCATATCATATCTCGCATATCATGCCATGTATTGCATCATGTTGCTTGTGCATTGCACCGTGATTGATTGTTGTTCCACTGATTGTGTTCTTGCTTTGGGTAGAGCCGGGAGACGAGTACGTGAATGAGGAACCTGTTGAGTACGCTAACGAGGATCAAGCTTCGACAACTCTGAGAACATTGCAGGCAAGATGACCATACCCTCGAAATCACTTCTATCTTTGCTTGCTAGTTGTTCGCTCTATTGTTATGTCGCACTACCTACCACTTGTTATATCATTCCTCCCATATTGCCATGTCGAGCCTCTAACCCACCTTCCTAGCAAACTGTTGTTTGGATATGTTACCGCTTTTGCTCAGCCCCTCTTATAGCGTTGCTAGTTGCAGGTGAAGTTGAAGTTTGATCCATGTTGGAACATGGATATTGTTGGGATATCACAATGTCTCTTATTTAATTTAATGCATCTATATACTTGGTAAAGGGTGGAAGGCTTGGCCTTTTTCGTGGTGTTTTGTTCCACTCTTGCAACCCTAGTTTCCGTAATACCGGTGTTATCTTCCTTGATTTTGTGTTCCTTACGTGGTTGGGTGTTATGGGAACCCCTTCATAGTTTGCTTTGAATAAAACTCCTCCAGAAGGCCCAACCTTGGTTTTAACATTTCCACCTAAGCCTTTTCCCTTGGGTTTTCGCGAGCCCGGGGGTCATCCTTATTTTAAACCCCCGGGCCAGTGCTCCTCTGAGTGTTCATCCCAACTAGAGCACCGTGCAGGGACGTCCCTTGGCAACCTGGGTTATGTTGGTACTTGTACACTTAGCTTATCCGGTGTGCCCTGAGAACGAGATATGTGCAGCTCCAATCAGGATTTGTCGGCACAGTCGGGTGGTCTTGCTGGTCTTGTTTTACCGTTGTCGAAATGTCTTGTAACCGAGATTCTAACACTGATCGGGTCTTTCCGGGAGAAGGAATATCCTTCATTGACCGTGAGAGCTTGTGATGGGCTAAGTTGGGACACCCCTACAGAGTATAAACTTTCGAGAGCCGTGCCCGCGGTTATGTGGTAGATGGGAATTTGTTAATATCCGGTTGTAGAGAACTTGACATTTCACTTAATTAAAATGCATCAACCGCGTGTGTAGCCATGATGGTCTCTTTTCGGCGGAGTCCGAGAAGTGAACACGGTCTTTTGTTATGCTTGAACGTAAGCAACTTCAAGATCACTTCTTGATCGCTTCTAGCTTCTCGACCGCTGCGTTGCTTCTCTTCTCGCTCTTATTTGCGTATGTTAGCCACCATATATGCTTAGTGCTTGCTGCAGCTCCATCTCACTACCTCTCCTACCCATAAGCTTAAATAGTCTTGATCTCGCGGGTGTGAGGTAGCTGAGTCCTCGTGACTCACGGATACTTCCAAATAGTTGCAGGTGCCGAAGATACCAGTGCAGGTGATGCTACCAAACTCAAGTGGGAGTTTGATGAGGATCTGGGTCGTTACTATGTTTAGTTTCCTGATGATCAGTAGTGGGGCCCAGTTGGGACGATCGGGGATCTAGCATTTGGGGTGTATGTTCCTTTTAATTCAGATTTGACCTTAGTCGGTCTTTGAGTGTATTTGGATGATGTATGAATTATTTATGTATTGTGTGAAGTGGCAATTGTAAGCCAACTCTTTATCCCTTTCTATTCAGTACATGGGATTGTGTGAAGATTACCCCTCTTGCGACCAAACTACCATGCGGCTATGCCTCTAAGTCTTGCCCCGACACGTGGGAGATATAGCCGCATTATGGGTGTGACATCCCAACGGTGGTTCATCAAACTGATGCCCATGAAGATGTTAATGATGGCGGTTCATAAAGCAAATTCACTAAAGGGCCCAAGGACCAAGGGCGGCTCAAGGCCCATAGGGATAAAACCACCGTATATGTATGAATTGTATTGTCAGGACCCCGATTCCAAGACACATCGATCTAGCCGGTAACACCTCATATCACATTGCGGCCTCACGCACGGTATCCCCACGGGTGTCGCCTTACCATGGCCTGGGACCGTTTGCGCCTTTTGGCTCACATATATGATAGTGTCGCTAGCATCCATAGGACGGAGAACCCGGGCTGACATGGCTAGTCGTGAACCCAAAGCGGCACAGACCTATGGAGACAGGCATACACGAATCACATCGAGCATGTCGGTCATCAGCGAGTGAATCCGGGCTGTAGCACTGGGCTAACAGGACTCCGGGGAACCCAGGCTGTAGCAGGCTAGGCAGGACTCTGGATGTCACCGCGTGACATTTCCCCGAGGGGACAGACATAGGAACAAAGTGAAACACATGCCGGCCAGTCAAGCGTCCTGAGCAGTAGTGCTGGGCTAGCAGGACTCCGGTGAACCAGGCTGTAGCGGACTACTATGGCTCGAGGAACACTAGACTACATTTCCCCATAAGAAAGGTTGCCAAGGATAAACAACTAGATTGTTGGATCCCACACATACCAAGCATTTCAATCATACACACAATATGCTCGATATGTGCAAATACAACATGGCATCACAACAAAACTCTACAACTCAAGTACTTTATTTAAAGGCTCTAGAGAGCCATACATAACATGTTCATACAGGTAGGGGTCACATGACCCGACACTCAAATCATACAAGCATACAAGCACATGCGGAAGAAAAATAGTCTAAGTACAGACACTAGAAAGAAAGAAGGCCTCTCGAAGCCTGTCTATCTACATAGGGCCCTCCATGGCCAGGATCACCACCTGGGTGTCAAGTCACTCATCGACATCAAGGTCTACGTAGAACCCATCGGAGGGGGCGGTGTTGTCGTCTGAAAATAGTAATTAAGCAAACATGAGTACAAAGGTACTCATCAAGTCTTACATCAGAACCTACTATACATGCTCATTCTCAAGAAGGTGGTGGAGTTATTGCAGCAAGCCAGCTTTGACTCTTGGCTAAGCTATCCTACGAGACTCCACTAGTAAAATAGTTTTCACGCACGAGTCCACTACTCACCAACACAATACTCCACCGGGGATCCTCCCTCGTCATCCTACGAGAGGGCCATCCTCGGTACTCACACTTATCTTGAGTCTTTTAGTAGTATCCATTAACTTGTCTATGAACTGTATAGGCAACCAAGTAGTCCTTTACCGCGGATGCGGCTATTCGAATAGATGATGTTAACCCTGCAGGGGTGTACTTCTTCATACATGCTCTCACCACTTACCGCCGTTTACACGACATGTACTCGGAAACCTTCAAGCGGAAGCCCAACGAGGGTGTCAGCCACGGCCTACCTAAACACTCAAGTCTCTAGTCCAGGTTTATCGCCTATCCAGGTTCCATCCGCAGGGAGTCCGGCCGAGGTTTCCACATACGGCCCCAAACGATGTGAACAGGGTTCCCGAGACAACAAACGGGTGACTTGGTACACCGTGCCATGGTGTATCTACCGCAACATAGCCCACCCCTAGGGTCAATGCTACACACGACCTCCAACACATAACCAACAAACACCAGAAACTAATTGCAACTCCTGGACAGAGTACTAGGTGATTAAGAAGCCGAGATGGTCCATTGGTTTCGGGCCCAATGTATGGTAGTAACTGAATCTTAAATCACACATACAGATCTCAGTTCTTAGGGACGGCCTCAATGAAACAACCCACAATGTACTCTTACATGGCCTCTCATCGATACCTTTACCAAAACATGTTCAACACATCCCTCACATTACCGACATAATCATTTCACTCTAGCCCATCACCCAGATGAACCAAACCTGACACAATTCTAAGCATAGCAGGCATAGTGTCGGTGTAATGGGACACTGGTAGGCCAACCCGAGCCCCAGAACCTTTCAAGACATCGGGGCAGGCTGCGCCCCTCAAGACCCCAGGACGAAGAGCTGCCTTCAGGACATCAACGGCAAGACAGCCGACTGACCACCCACGGCCGAGTCCTAGGGACGACTTCAGGGAAAGCCGACTCCTGACTAGCGACTTCCAGAGAAGCCAGCTTTGGGGAGTCGGCCTGCGACTCCAACACCCCTCACGATCTCATCAAGAGGGACGGGGCAGGGGAGTGGCAACAATGAAGCCCGTTCCTGCCCCTTACCAACGGCAGGCATGGCCACAGCACGCCCTACCCCAGAAGATCTCTGTGCGGCGTGGCATTGTTGCCATGCCGACCCTGACATCAGCACCGCGGGACCGAATCTAGCACCCATGATGGCTTGTCTGTACGGCCTAGAGGCAGAAGGTCCCACCAATCGGTGAGACCCCAGGAGACGGCAAGAGGACCACCAGTCGGACCCGTCGGGAGTCGGCCCGGGGGAGTCGGCCGAGCCCTCCCCCGGGGCCCACGCGCCATTAATCAAGATGTGATGGGGAGTGGCGACAGTGATTGCCCGCCGGGCGGCGGGGCTATTGCCACGACCTCATGATCAAGCCCGCGTCATCAGAAGCACGGCTACAGTAATCAGCAGCCGGCAAGACCTGCCCGCGGCGGATGCGGCCTGTCGGCTCCATACCAGGCCAGTCGGCGGGCCCCAGCGGTCGGCAGAGAAGACGGAGGCCAGAGGCACTGACGGCTGGGCCCACGTCCAGCCGGATTACCATTGTACCCCTGGGGGGTAGGCCTATATAAACCCCCCAGGGCACCCATGCAAGGGGTTGGAACCCAGTAGCTCTAGACCAAATCATACAGAAGGGAGAGAGCTAGCCTTGCCCTTTCCTACCTCCAAGAAACAGCTCTAGGAGCCACCATGTAAACACTTTGCCATAGTGACCATGCGGAGGCCCCGCAGAGCAGCAGTAGGGGTATTATCTCCCTGGAGAGCCTTGAAGATGGGTAAGATTCGCCGGCGTGCATGCCTTCGCCTCATCCAATTTCCAGGCACTGGCGACGTTCTACTCGCCCCACCATGATAAGCCATCCATTGGCATATGTCGCACCAAACCCCTGACATTTGGCGCCCACCGTGGGGCATGGTGCACCGCCGTACAGAGACCTATTCTGGACGGGAACCCTTTTTCTCCCTGGCGAGCGCAGCCAGCCAGGCACGCCAGACGAAGTTTGCGCCGACGCGCTGAGCGGCATTGAGATCGCCTGCGCAGCCAGCTGCCTGGCCGAACTAGTCAGCGAGGTCCACCTCTCCGACGAACCTGCATCCAACTCAGGCACGGGCGGCCCCGAGAGCCTCCTCGCGGGCCTCCTCGATCAACTCCACGTTTCCGTGAGCCTGCCGTAGACTTGGAGTCTATGGGCTCCACCGACCCGATGCTGGTCGACTCCGACACCGTGTCGCTCGACGCCTTCCCCACCAATGTGTTGGTCTACGATGAACCCCTCCCTCGCGCGGAGAGCGACGGAAGCACCGTCACCGAGGTGCTAGTCATCAGTCATGACGAGCTCCCCGGCGGAGGAGCGCACGAATCACTCGGCGCGGTGCTACATGACCTAACTGCGCCCATTCCGGAAGCCACTGACGCAGATACGTTGGAGGTGCGCTGCCTTCAGCTCGTTGAAGGCGCGAAGAAGTTGGCCAGCATGAGGAGCTTGTCAGAAGCCTACCAGCGGGAGATGGATCGCACCGTCGGTGGCTCGCCGGCCCCGGCGGGGCCCAGCCGCCTTGGCGCGGTCCGCCAGCGCGGCGTAGCCATCACCAACCTGTTTGGGGCAAGCCGCCCTCTGTACGCTACACCAGCGGAGAACATCCGAGCCGCTCAGGCAGTGGCAGATGAGATGGACAATTTCGAGGGCGAAGAACGCCGCCTCATGATGGAGCGAGTCCAGTGGCTCCTCGACGCGGCCGCCGCGCAGAATGAGGCCGGCTGCCACACGGAGGCGCCGTAGCGGCCAAACGACGACCTTCACCGAGATCAAGGCGCGATGTCTCGGACGCTGACTCGTGGCGCCTGAGGAAGAAGAGAAAAGGAGCCGGCTGTCAGCCACAGTCGGACTCGCATTACCATAGAGCGAGACCGAGACGGCCGCCCGAGGGCAGTGGAACGATGGGACGACTGTCCGCCTCCCCCTCCTCGCAGGGAGAGGCGGGTCTCCCCACCGCCTGTTGATCATCCGACTCTCGGCGACCACCTTGGCCGCCGAGAGGGAGTTGGAGAGAATGACGCCCGCCACCGGATCGACCGGCTTCACCGATCCCTGGCGCTGGAAGAAGAAGAGGAGCTGGGTCCGCCTTGTTTCGGGCCCCGCATTCGAGATGAGCCCTTTCCCAGAGGGTTCACGCTCCCAAGAGACACGCCCAAGTATACCGGCTTCGTGAAGCCGGAAGACTGGCTAGTCGACTACTCCACGGCTGTCAGCATAGCAAACGGCAACAAGCGTGTCGCCGTGAAGTACGTTCCGCTCATGCTCGAGGGCACGGCCCGGACATGGCTGAACAGCCTAAAGCCCCGCAGCATCAATAGCTGGGTCGACTTCACGGAAGCGTTCGTCCGCAACTTCACCAGCATGTAGAAGCGTCCTCCCAAGCCCCATCATCTCTCCTTGTGCGTACAAGGCCCCGACGAGTCGACTCACGATTACCTCACGCATTGGGCCGAGCTTCGAAACTCCTGTGAGGGCGTGCATGAGGTGCAGGCCATCGAGTACTTCACGGCCGGGTGCAGAGAAGGTACCCTCCTCAAGCACAAGCTCCTCTGCACCGAGCCAGAAACCCTCGATGAGCTGCTGATCATAGCGAACAAGTACGCCATAGCCGACTCCTCCATGAAGGCGGAGATTCAAATCAGCACAACTGGCAAAGTGGCCCCGCAAGCTCCAAGAACTCCAGCGGGAGACGCCAGCCTGCGACAACAGCAGGGAGACCACAAGCGCAAGGCCCCGCAGACGGCTTCCAGCAGCCGGTAGGTCGCGACCGTTGTAGCCCAGCAGCTAGATGAGCAGCCTCCACCCAAGCGACAGAAAGGCGGCAAGCCAAACTGGTTGCCGGCCTTCTCCTATGAGCAGACCCTAGATGGACCTTGCAAGTTCCATAGCGGCGCGAAGCCGTCGAATCACACCACCCGGAAGTGCCACTGGCTCACCAGGATCACTAAGGGAGACGCCCTCCTGCCTCCCCCGCCTGCTGGGCAGCCACCTCTGCCTCCGCCGCAGCAGCCGGCTGTCAGGCCAGTCGGTGCAGTACAAGACGAATACCCTGAAGAGCACGGAGCCTACGTGGTGTTCACCAGTGTGGCTGATGATCGACGCAGCAGGCGGCTGCAGCGACAAGAGCTGAATGCCGTAGCATCGGAGACGCTAGAGTTCATGCACTGGTCCAAGAAGCCCATCAGCTGGAGCAGGGCCGACCACCCAGAAGTGATGCCGAGTCCGGGCTCCTATGCCTTGGTCCTGGATGCCACCTTTGCTATGGACAGGCGAGCCACGCGTTTCTCGCGAGTTTTGATAGACGGAGGCAACATCATCAATATCCTGTACAAGGACACCATGGAGAAGTTAGGAATCAAGCAAACACAGCTTCAGAACAGCCGAACTGTGTTCCACGGCATTGTTCCCGGGCTTTCCTGCTCACCAATCGGCAAGATCCTGATGGACGTCCTCTTTGGAGACAAAGATCACTTCCGCCGAGAGTCTATTTGGTTTGAGGTGGTGGACCTCGAGAGCCCATACCATGCGCTGCTCGGCCGAGCCGCCTTGGCCAAGTTGATGGCGGTCCCCCACTACGCCTACCTCAAGATGAAGATGCCCAGTTCCAAAGGGATCCTGACTGTGGCTGGCGACTACGGAAGTCATCTACTTGCGCGGCTGAGAGCAGTCGGCTGGCCGAGTCCCTGGTAATTGCGACCGAGAAGCGGCTCCTTGAGCGAGTTGTGGCGATGGCCGGCAAGCAGCCTGAGGTATCGCCCAGCCCAAAAGAATCGGAGGCTGAGGGTTCGTTCAAGCCGGCCAAAGAGACAAAGAAGATACCCTTGGATCCGAAGCATCCAGAGAGGTACGCCGTCGTAGGTGCAAACCTCGACAGCAAATAGGAAGGCGAGCTCATCGATTTCCTTTGTGAGAATCGAGACATCTTTGCATGGTCCCCCAAAGACATGCCAGGTGTACCGACGGAATTCGCCGAGCACAAGTTACATGTCCGATCTGATGCAAAGCCGGTTAGGCAGCCCCTGCGCCGCCTATCAGAAGAGAAGAGAAGAGTTGTCGGAGAAGAGATAGCCCGACTCCTAGTAGCCGACTTCATTATGGAAGTGTTCTTCCCAGAATGGCTAGCAAATCCGGTCCTGGTACTGAAGAAGAACAAGCAGTGGCGAATGTGTATCGACTACACGAGCCTCAACAAGGTCTGTCCCAAGGATCCATTTGCTCTACCAAGAATCGATCAGGTGATAGACTCCACAGCCGGATGTGAGCTGTTGAGTTTTTTGGATGCATACTCAGAATATCACCAGATCAAGCTGAACCCGGCTGACAGACTGAAGACCGCCTTCATCACGCCGTTTGGAGCCTTCTGCTACCTCACCATGACGTTCGTCTTAAGGAATGCCGGCGCCACCTTTCAGAGTTGCATGCAGAAGTGCCTCCTCAAGCAGCTCGACAGGAACGCCCACGTCTACGTGGACGACGTGGTGGTGAAGACGGAAAAGCGTGGGACACTGCTGGAAGACCTCAAGGAGACTTTTGAAAACCTGCGCCGATTCCAGATCAAGCTCAATCCCGAGAAGTGCGTCTTCGGAGTACCAGCCGGCCAGCTCCTTGGCTTCCTGGTCTCTGAACGCGGCATAGAATGCAACCCAGTAAAGATCAAGGCCATTGAGAGAATGGAGGTACCCAGCCGACTGCTGGATGTGTTGAAGTTCACCAGCTGCTTGGCGTCCATCAGCCGATTCATCAGTCGGCTGGGCGAGAAAGCTCTCCCCTTATACCAACTCATGAAGAGGACCACATTTTTCGAGTGGAACCATAAGGCGGACGAAGCTTTTCACCAGTTGAAGAAGATGCTGACTACTCCACCCGTCCTGGCGACTCCGACTCCCAAGGAACCTATGCTCCTGTACATCGCCGGCACCAGCCGGTAGTCAGCACGGTCATTGTAGTGGAACGCAAGGAGGAAGGCAAGGCGCTACCTATACAGAGACCGGTATATTACCTGAGCGAGGTACTGTCGACCTCCAAGCAGAACTACCCCCACTACCAGAAGATGTGTTATGGCATACACTTTGCTGCCAAGAAATTGAAGCCTTACTTTCAAGAGCATCCAATCATGGTGGTCTGCACAGCCCCACTTGCCGAAATCATTGGTAGCCGAGATGCTTCTGGCCGAGTGGCCCAGTGGGCCATAGAGCTGGCTCCTTACACCATCCACTATCAGCCCCGCACCGCTATCAAGTCACAAGCACTGGCCGACATCCTCGTCGACTGGGCCGAGACCCAGTACCTACCTCCAGCGCCTGACTCCACCCATTGGCGGATGCATTTCGACGACTCCAAGATGTGCACCAGCTTGGGAGCCTGCGTCATCCTCACCTCTCCTAAAGGCGACAAGCTCAAATATGCAGTACAAATCCATTTTGCCGCCTCCAACAACATCACCGAGTACGAGGCGCTCATTCACGGGCTCCGGCTTGCCAAAGAACTTGGCATCCGCCGGATCTTGTGTTATGGTGACTCAGACTTAGTGGTCCAGCAATCGTCTGGCGACTGGGACACGAAAGAGGCAAACATGGCGAGTTACCGTTTCCTCGTACAACAACTCAGCAGGTACTTCGAAGGGTGCGAGTTCCTCCATGTGCCAAGAAATGACAACGACCAAGTAGATGCCTTGGCATGAATCGGCTCTACCCGCCAAGCAATACCATCTAGCGTCGCCCTTCAACGCCTCCTCAAGCCGTCTGTGAAGCCTTCACCAGAATCAGACTCCATTTTTTTGCCAGCTCCTTCCGAAGACGTCGGATCCGACTCCAGAGCCCCGGCAGTCAGTGCGGGGATTTTGGCGGATGACTCCAAAGCCGCCATAGTCGAACCCGGCCCGGGGACTGCAGCGGCGGACTCGAAGACTCCAGAACTCGGCCCAAGGGCCGCGCCAGTCGGCCTGGGGACTTTATTAACCCAGCAAGCGGCTGTTGACTCCAACCCGCCGCCTCCCAGCCCAACCGCCCTCGTCCAAGTCGCAGTTCTGGCAGTCGAAGAAATAGCAGCACCCTCATGGGCCCAGCCCATCCTCAAATTCCTGGTGAACAAAGAGCTGCCGACTGATGAGACCTCAGCTCGGCAAATACAACGGCGGTCGGCAGCCGACACCATAGTCAACAGAGAGCTGGTCAGGCGCAGCGTCACTGGTGTCTACCAGCGCTGTGTAGAGCCAGAGCAAGGCCAAGCGATTCTCAAAGACATCCATCAAGGCGAATGCGGACACTATGCGGCTTCAAGAGCACTCGTCGCCAAAGCCTTTCGACATGGTTTCTTCTGGCCAACTGCCTTGGAAGAGGCCAAGGAGTTGGTCCAAAAATGCAAAGGGTGCCAGAAGTTCAGCTCCAAGCCGCACCAGCCAGCTTCCGCACTCAAGACCATCCCCATTGACTGGCCTTTCACAGTTTGAGGTCTAGACATGGTGGGACCATTCAAGACAGCACGAGGTGGCCTAACTCACTTAGTTGTCACAGTGGACAAGTTCACCAAGTGGATAGAAGCGAAGCCAATCAAGAAGCTAAACGGTCCAACTGCCGTGACTTTCATAGCCAATATCACAATTCGGTACGGCATACCACACAGCATCATCACCGATAACGGCACGAATTTCGCCAAAGGCGCCTTGGCCCGTTTCTGCACAACACAGGGCATCCGACTGGACCTAGCGTCCGTCGCCCATCCACAGTCAGACGGCCAGGTGGAGCGAGCAAACGGCCTCATCCTGTCCGGCATCAAGCCCCGGCTGATCAAGCCTCTGGAGTGCTCGGCTGGCTGCTGGCTCGAGTCTGCGCACGACTCCAAACAAGTCAACCGGCTTCACGCCTTTCTTCCTAGTCTATGGTGCCGAATCCGTCATCCCAACGGACATAGAGTTCGATTCCCCACGAGTCACCATGTACACCGAGGAGGAAGCAGAAGAAGCACGACAAGACGGCGTCGACCTGCTGGAAGAGGGCCGGCTGTTGGCACTCAGCTGGTCCAGCATCTACCAGTAGAGCCTGCGCCGATACCACAACAGGATGGTCAGGCCAAGATCTTTCCAACAAGGCGACCTTGTGCTCCGGCTGATCCAGCGAACAGCCGGCCAGCACAAGCTGTCGGCGCCTTGGGAAGGCCCTTTCATCATCAGCAAAGTACCGGGCAACGACTCCTACTACCTGATTGACGCTCAGAAGCCCCGAGAACGCAAGAGGGACGACTCCGGCAAGGAGACAGAGCGGCCATGGAATGCAAATCTCCTCCGAAGATTTTACAGTTGATGCAGTATGTACCACGCTACCTTTTGTATTAAAGTACCAAGACTTCGGGCCCCCCGAGACGAGCTCGGGGACTTCCCTCTTTTGTCTGTATGATAAAAATTATGCCTACAAGTATGTTACTCTTGGTCATGCCGCTTGGCACTGGGCTCGACAAGTCGGCCCAGGGACTTGCCGCCTTGCACTTTTAAATGCTTCCTGCAGCCGGACAAGTAGTGTGTAACACCTAAACCGTCTTCTGTCAGAAGCCGCAGCTCGCAGAGCGACTGTACGATGGGCAGAGGTAAGGTAGAATGGGCGTTCGCATGAAAAATGGTTAAGGACTCAAAGCATAAAACATAGCTCAAGACGGCTTCCAGCCTTTTTTCCCAAACCGACTCTCGAATAGTCGGATTGCCGCCTTCTATTCAACTTGCTCAAAAACTCTTAAAAACGGCTAAGTACTTGCTTTCCCAAAGAAGCCAAGCACTTGATCCAGCGACAGTCCGCAGAGCGGCTATCCGATTGACAAGGCAGGCAACTAAGAGAAAGCATGAAAGGAAAAAAGCAAAGAGAGCAATGAGCAAGAAAAGATAGAACTCGGATAAATATATTTACATAACATAGGCCCTTGGCCGAATTTTCGAGTACAGGTTCAAAATTCACCCCGCAGGTGGAATTGTGCGAATTAACAAGTTCTTCAAAGACTACTGAAGCAGATAAAATAAAGATAAAGCGGCAGCTTAGGAAGCAGCAGACGGATTTGAAGGGTCGGAGGAGGCGGCAGCATCAGGCGTCGGGGCGGCCGGCTGGCTAGTCTCGGCTTGATCGCCTCCGGCGGCAGTCGGGTCGGTCGCACGCGGCTCGTTGCTGGATGCGCGGTCGAGCTGAAGCTGGCCGTCTGCTCCGTCTTCTGGTGCCTCCGTCTCGCCTTCGTCCTCCGCCTCGCCTTCCTCCTCGACGCTGGAGCCAATCACCTCCGCCGAGTCCTCGCCGTAGTCTGGGTTCATCCCAAACCACTCTGGTGGTACCTCCTCGCCGTCTTCAGACCGCTCCGGGACGAAGATGCTGGTGTCTGTGTACTCGGCGATCGCCGCAGCACACTTGATGAGGGCGTCTTCCGCAGCTGCCAGCTCCGGCTGGGCCTCTGACCGAAGCATGGCCAGCCGGTCTAGATCCAGCCCCGGATACCATGCCTTGACGAACTCCAAGGCCCGACGCGCTCCAGCTCGGGCCGAAGAGCCCTTCCAGGCCTCAAGACGACCAGCCGCGACCTCTAGCCAGTCGGCCGTGAGGCTGGGGGTGCGCGGAGCCTGCATGTCTGGCCACAGGGCGGCAATCGCCTGGGCACCAACACGCTGAAGCCGGCGCAGCATCCGATGAGCCGGCTGAAGGCGAGCCTCGATCCTCAGGATGTGCTCATCAAGAGTTCGGGGGGTGTCGGCGGCAATCTCTGCACCCTCCGCCCTCCGACCTTCACGGTCAGCCTCGATGGCTTGGATGGCGGCCTGCGACTGCCCAGGAAAGAAGTCTGCAAAGACAGGAAGAAACGAAGAAGCAAGTCAAAAACCAGGAGACGGCACGACTTAAATCGGCAGCTCGAAGAAAGAAAATAAAGAAACTCGCCATCAGCGATGTCTTCAATCTCGTGGAAGCCGGAGGCCAGCATCGCCTCCTTGTCAGACCAGGAGGAGCGCTCGCTCGCGAACTCGGCCAGGAGGGCGGTTTCCGTCTCCTCCCCCTCCCTCTGCATCTTCACATGCATCTCCTTCTGCTCTGCCAATTGAGTGGCCAGCAGATCGCGCTCTGTGGTGACCTTGCTGCACTCCTCCTCTTTGGCGCGCAAAGCGGAGTTGGCGTCACTCAGCTGCTGTTGAAGAGCAGCGTTTGTCCCTGAGAAGAAGAAAGAAAGAAGGCGTTAAGTCATCAGGAAAAGAAGGTCGCCAGGGAGATTCGGCCCGACTGCTCGGTAGTCGGCCCGAATCTCGGGGACTACAGCCCGCGGGTGCGCCAGTGCGCCCCCGCGAAGAAGGAAAAGGACTTACTCCGGCTCTCCGACAGATTGGCGGTCCGCTTGCCTAGCTCTTCAACGTTACGGTTGAAGGCAGTGACGCAGAGGTTGTGGTAATTCTGTGTCAAGCATTTCAGACAAAAAGTCAATACCCAGAGTTCATCAATTGGAGTTCCGGGCCGCCTGCTCAGCAGCCAACCCGAAACTCGGGGACTACACCCAGTGGGTGCGCAGGCGCGCCCCCACGGAGAGGAACAAGAAAACAAAAACCAAAGGAAAAAACATACCCGGACGGCTGCCCGCGACGCTAGGAATGCCTTGGGGCAACTCTGGAGAGCGTCGCCCTCAGCACGAAGCTTCGCCTGGACGTCCAGGAGCGCCTGGTTCAGCGGCCCTGTGCCGCCTCCTCGCACCCACCCAATGGGTGCGGCGCTCGTTGCTTCGGCGTCTTGGATCGCCGAGCTGGCATTGCCGGCTTCCAGGGGGCGGTGTGCCGAAGTCGCCTTCTCCAGACGACGGCGCGTTGGCGAGCCAGCTTGGAGGAGTAGCCTCGCCACGGCCTCGTCTTCGGTCGGCGGCACCTGAGGGTCCGCCGGCTGCTCACCCTGGGCACCTTCAGACGGCGGCGGAGGCGGCGGCGGAACATTCGCATCCGGCGTAGAGGGGTCGCCGCCCTCCCTCTCCACGACGGGGTTCTCCCCGCCGGCTTCTCCAGTCTGCCCCGTGAGCTCCGGAGGCGGCGGCCCAGAGTTCAACGGGGTGATGAACACCGCCGATTGGCGGCGTGTGGCTTCCTCAACCTGCCGCTTCGTCACGGCGGCGGCTTCGGCCTCCGCCAGTTTTTTCTTGGCGGAGGCCTCCGCGCTATCGGCCTCCGCCTTCTCCAGGCGAACGGCCTCTTCTTCATTGCGCTTCTCCTGCGCATTCCGCTCTGTCGCCTCCCGGAGGTCAGCAGCGGGGTCAATCCATGAGTGGTGGCGGACGTCTCCGATGATCCCATGACAGAGGCGGCGGTGCCCCTCTCAAGAGTGAGGGGAGCCCTCAAGCAAGGGGGACAAGCAAAAAACTCAGAAAAAGTCACAAAGAAAGAATAAAGCTTTGAGACAGGATAATCACGCGGAGACCAATGGCGGATTCTTCACTTCCTTACGGAAGCGGATGGCCTTCGCGGCCACCTTGTCCCGCCGGGTCGCCACAGCCGAACCCTTGGGTTTCTTCGGCCGACTGCTGAACAAGGTCGGCACGGCCCTGCGCTTCTTCCCGCCACCTGGATCACCCGGCGCGGCAGAAAAGCCCGCGCTAGGCTGGCTCGCTCCTGTCCGATGGCAGGGGCGACTCCCCCCTCGGCGTCGTCGTCAGGCCAGTCGACGAAAGTGGCCGAAGGCCTGAAGTCACCTGCTGTTCCTCCTCCTCCCTCGGCGTCATCCTCTAGAGCCGCCGCCCCCAGATCAGGGTCGTCAACGTCGCATTCCGCCCGGTCGGCGAGGAACTCACGGGCCGGCCCCGAGGTGCCGGCTGGAGAATGGAGGAGGGGATTCTAACCAAAGTCGACTGGTCAAAACAAAACTCGGCAAGAAGGAAGACAATCCAAAGAAAGAAAGGAAAGGCGACTCACCATGGGCGGGGGGTTGGCGCGGCAGTACGGCTCCTTGCCGAACCGCCAATCCTCCAGGAGCTTGCTGTCCGAGAGGTAGTTCACCATGAACGCCACCTCTTTGTGAGGCATGTCCTTGGTGCACATCCGACTTGGGTCGCGGTGCCCACTCATCTGGCATATCATGTGGGGGCGGCCTTGGAGTGGGAGCACTCGGCACGCCACGAAGGCGGCCAACAGGTCCGGATCAGTCAAACCCTCCGACTGCGTTAGCACTCGGAGTCGCGCGATGGCGTCGGCTCCCGCAGGCGTCAGCGACTTGGCCCGGTACGACCAGTTGGGCAGTCGCCCAACCGGCGGGCCGGCTTCGAAAGCCGGCAAGTTGACCCAGTCCCCCCTCGCGGAGATGCTCCTGACGTAAAAGTAGGATCTCTGCCACATCTTCACTGACTTTATCAGCGAGATGGAGGGGAAGGGGTTGTCGGCTCCTGACCTTCGCACGGTGATGAAAGCGCCGCATTGAGCCGGCACGCCCACGGCCTGGGTGCCGAGCTTGGAGAAGAAGAATTCCCCCCAGAGCTCGAGGGTGGGGAGGACTCCGAGGAAGCCTTCGCACAAGGCCACGAAGGCGGACAGCAGCACCACTGTGTTGGGGGTGAGGTGGTGCGGCTGGAGGCCATAGAACTCCAGGAAAGATCGGAAGAAACTGCTCGCCGGCAGCCCCAACCCGCGCAGGCAGTGCGAGCGGAAGATGACCCGCTCGCCCTCTTGCGGCACGGGGGAAATCTCCCCCTTCGGCGCGAGGCGCACCCGCACGTGATCCTCGCCGGGGAGCCGACGAGTCCGGCGAAGGAACTCAATGTGGTCGTCGTGGACTTCGGAACCGTCCCAAGTGCCGGAACGCACCGAGGGAGGCGCGGCGGTGGAGGAAGAACTCATCGTGAGCTGTCGCCGCGGTGTTCGCCGGAGCTTGGGCGCGCGACGGAGCGAAGAAGAAGAAGAAGGAGGAGAGCGAGGAGAAGTGAGAAGGAAGAGAGCGAGGAGTGGTGGGAAGGAGGGGCGCGCGTGCCCCCCTCTTCCCCATACTTATAGCCCTGTAGGCTGCGAAGCCGAGGGGGCGGTCGTGGGGGTTTACTGCGCCCACGGCCCCACGACCCCCACGTTCCACGATAAAGTTACTGCGCGCAGTAACTCCATGGGAATCCCAACCATCCGCCGGGGCCGCAGCGGATCCGCTCGGGCCCCGAGGTACAGTAATGGCGGGCCCCGCCTATGGGCCTGTCCCGTCGCATGCGTAGGCTGGCAGGACGGCCCAGCCACATGCCATCGCGCGACAGGCCTAGAACGGGCGGCGGCCTGGAGGCTTAGCCAGCACGCCACTTGGGTCCCTCCACGAAGTTCGAAATATTGTGCGAGTCGAAATTGAGTGAGTCCGAATCAAGCGAGTCCGACTCCTCCTAGTCGGCCCGGCAGAAGTCAATCAAAGACCATGTGTTGAGCACCCGGAAAGAGAAACTGCTGAGGCTTCTCGGCCGATCGTCCGCGGCGTCGCACCAGCTTCGGGGACTACTATCGGAGTAATGGGCCACGGGTAGGCCAACCCGAGCCCCAGAACCTTTCAGGACATCGGGGCAGGCTGCGCCCCTCAAGACCCCAGGACGAAGAGCCGCCTTCTGGACGTCAATGCCAAGACGGACGACTGACCACCCACGGCCGAGTCCTAGGGACGACTTCAGGGAGTCGGCCTGTGACTCCAACACCCCTCACGATCTCATCAAGAGGGGCGGGGCAGGGGAGTGGCAAAAATGAAGCCCGTTCCTGCCCCTTACCAAGGGCAGGCATGGCCACAGCGCACCGTACCCCGGAAGATCTCCGTGCGGCGTGGCACTGTTGCCATGCCGGCCCTGACATCAGCACAGCGGGACCGAATCTAGCACCCACGGCGGCTTGTCTATACGGCCTAGAGGCAGCAGGTCCCACCAGTCGATGAGACCCCAGGAGACGGCAAGAGAACCACCAGTTGGACCCGTCGGGAGTCGGCCCGGGGGAGTCGGCCGAGCCCTCCCCCGGGGCCCACGCGTCATTAATCAAGATGTGATGGGGAGTGGCGATAGTGATCGCTCGCTGGGCGGCGGGGCTGTTGCCACGACCTCATGATCAAGCCCGCGTCATCAGAAGCACGGCTACAGTAATCAGCAGCCGGCAAGACCCGCCCACGGCGGACGCGGCCTGTCGGCTCCGTACCAGGCCAGTCGGCGGGGCCCGCCAGTCGGCGGGGCCCGCCAGTCGGCGGGCCCCAGTGGTCGGCAGAGAAGACGGAGGCCAGAGGCACTGATGGCTGGGCCCGCGTCCAGCCGGATTACCATTGTTCCCCTGGGGGGTAGGCCTATATAAACCCCCCAGGGCACCCATGCAAGGGGTTGGAACCCAGTAGCTCTAGACCAGATCATATAGAAGGGAGAGAGCTAGCCTTGCCCTCTCCTACCTCCAAGAAACAGCTCAAGGAGCAACCGTGTAAACACTTTGCCATAGTGACCATGCGGAGGCCCCGCAGAGTAGCAGTAGGGGTATTATCTCCCCCGAGACCCCTGAAGCTGGGTAAGATTCGCCGGCGTGCATGCCTTCACCTCATCCCGTTTCCAGGAACCGGTGACGTTCTACTCGCCCCCACCATGATAAGCCATCCGTTGGCATATGTCGCACCAAACCCCCGACACATAGCAAGGTAGGAAACACATACATGGCTCAATCAACTCCTACTCATGCTAGTGGGTTTCATCTAGTTACTGTGGCAATGACAGGTCATGCAGAGGATAAGGGTTCAACTACCATATCACACAACAGTTTGAAACGTTGTTGTCTTAATGCAGTAAATGAGAGCAGAGGCGAGAACATGGGATTGTATCGATATGATCAATGGGGCTGCTTGCCAGACGGAGTGGTAGTAGGGTACTGCCCTTTAGTTGGATACTCGGAGATATCCTCGGAGGCAGAACCTACCACGAAAGACACACCGAACATAAACAACACATGATAATATGCAACAATATGATGCATGCTATGACATGGCAAGATGAATGTGTCTTGGCCTAATGCAAGCTAAAACAGAAAGGAATGAACACATTTGAATCAAAGATTCAAATGTTAGTTCATTTAACATAGCCATATTAGTGCATTATATTATTTTTATTAAACAGCAAGGTTATCTTGTTTTGTCATGCATGAAACCATTACAGATGGATAGATTGAATTTTTCTGATCATCTTTCATATATAATTTGTTTGATTTGGAGCTATGGTTGATTTTCTATGATTTTTAGAAGTTTTGGCTATTTTCTGGAATTTCTTATTAAGGAATAAATCCAGAAAAGGATTTACTGCGTCAGCCTGGCGTCAGTGTGATGTCAGCGGTCAACTGAGACGGTCCAGGTCAACCCTAACCTGTGGGTCCCGTCTGTCAGTGTCAACTAACTAACTAAGTTTAGTTAGTGTTGAACTAATACTAACCTAGTTTAATTAGTGGCCTGGGGCCCACACGTCAGTGAGTTAGGGGAAAGTCAAACTGGGGTCAACCCGGGTCAAACTCGCCGGAGTTGACCCGGGGCTCGTCGCCGGCAAGGCTAGGGACGGCGGAGGGGTGCGGGTTCCATCCTCCCGTGACCAAATGGCCGGCGGAGGGCATCTATGTGACGCGGGCACTCGTCCGCGTCGAGTGGTGTAGGTGGTTGGGCCTGGGGTGGCCGGAGTCGTCGCCGGCGTCAACCTTGGCGGTCGCCGGGGCTCAGGTGAGGTCGAGGTCGTCGTTGTGACGGTCGTGGTGGCTCATGCGGGGCACGTACATGCTCTACGCGGCACGGGGAGGAATCTGGGCATGACGGCCGGACCATTAGATGGCCGGAGACTCGTCAGCGGCGAGCACAGGTGGCGGTGCGTGCGGGCGAACTCGAGGCGGCACGTACGGTGCACGGGAGCTAGAACGGAGAGGGGGAGTGTTGGTGTCAAAACCGGCGGATCTCGGGTAGGGGGTCCCGAACTGTGTGTCTAGGCCGGATGGTAAGAGGAGGCAAGGGACATGAAGTTTTACCCAGGTTCGGGCCCTCTTGATGGAGGTAAAACCCTACGTCCTGCATGACTAATATTGATGATATGGGTAGTACAAGAGTAGATCTACCACGAGATCGGAGAGGCTAAACCCTAGAAGCTAGCCTATGGTATGATTGTTGTTCTGTAAGTTGTCCTATGGACTAAAACCCCCCGGTTTATATTGACACCGGAGAGGGTTAGGGTTACACAAAGTCAGTTACAATGGTAGGAGATCTAAATATCCGTATCGCCAAGCTTGCCTTCCACGCCAAGGAAAGTCCCTTCTGGACACGGGACGAAGTCTTCAATCTTGTATCTTCATAGTCCAGGAGTCCGGCTGAAGGTATAGTCCGGCCATCCGGACACCCCCTAATCCAGGACTCCCTTAGTAGCCCCTGAACCAGGCTTCAATGACGACGAGTCCGGCGCGCAGATTGTCTTCGGCATTGCAAGGCGGGTTCCTCCTCCGAGTACTTCATAGAAGATTTTGAACACAAAGATAGTGTCCGGCTCTGCAAAATAAGTTTCCACATATTGGCATAGAGAGAATAATATTTACACAAATCTAATGTGCTGACGTATTCCGTAGTGTGACGCACCATGGCCAAGCCTTTATTCAAATCGTTTTATTATCCCACCTCAGCGTGTCATGCGAGGCAGTTTCCTTGGCACGTCTTGTTAAAGCAGAGATCGTGTCCCCTTATTCCGGGATTCTCATCAATATGGGCGTGGATAACCCAACCGCGCCATTGATTACGGCTCTTGGAGATAAGCGAGTTTTACCAGGCTGGTGGGGACACGTAGTTGCGTCCACCCATATAAGGGGATAAGGATCCACCTTTTCACCTACGCCTTGTTCCTCCTTTGCCTATCCATTTTCGTGCACTCGAGCTCCAGCGCCCAAATCCGCACTCCCCACCTCAACCTTCTCCAGCCATGTCCGGAGCGGGAGGCAAGTGGATGGTCTCCTCCGTCACGGAGGGACACATCAAAAAACTGAGGAAGGTCGGATACTTGTCTAACGACATCGCGTACCGGCTTCCCGAAGAGGGGTAGCTCCTCCCCACCCCAAGGCCCCATGAGAGGGTAGTGTTCCTTCCCCACTTCCTCCATGGACTGGGCTTTCCAATCCACCCATTCGTCCAGGGACTCATGTTCTAATACGGCCTGGATTTCCATGATCTGGCCCCGAACTTCATCCTCAACATCTCAGCGTTTATCATCGTGTGTGAGGCTTTCCTCTGCATCCGCCCCCATTTTGGCCTATGGCTCAAGCCTTTCAATGTCAAGCCGAAGGTGGTGCGCGGCAACTAGGCGGAGTGCGAAGGCGCCATGGTGGGCAAGATGCCCAACGTCTTATGGCTCAAGGGCTCCTTTGTGGAGACCCTGAAGGGGTGGAAATCGGGGTGGTTTTACATCACCAAACCACGCGACCCTGAGTGGGTCACAGCCCCCGAGTTCCGGTCTAGACCCCCAACACGGCTCATGTCCTGGAAAGAGACGGGCCTGTCGTGGGGCAGCAAAGGAGAGGTGACTGGACTGCAAACATGCATCCAAACCCTGGTGGACAAGCAGCTCAAGCTTGTCAACGTAGTCCAGGTCATGCTCATCCGCTGGATCCTCCCGTGTGAACAACGGGCCTTCAATCTGTGGAAGTTCAGCCCGGCGCAGCACCGAACTCTGAGCAGGCTCTTTGACACGACGTACGAAGATGTCTGGAAGGTGCTTTTCAAGGGCGCCGAGGCTCCCGCATCCGCTACCGAGGATCGTGGATTCAGTGCACAGCATCACGCTAGTGCGGTAAGTTGTTTGTACCTCTTACAGGGTATTAGTTTTTCATAGTTTAACTCTATGCGGGATCTAAGCTCCCTTACCTTTGACAGGTTTGGCAGGCGAAGTCCGGACAGATCGACTGTCCGGCTCCTTTGCCCGAAGACCCAGCCGATGCCCGCTTGGCAAAGTTGCTGGTTCCGGCACCCTATGTGGTGTCGGAGAAGAAGGCCACAAAGAAGGCCACGGGGACTCGAAAAAGTGCCCGGCACCAGGAGGTGTCGGGTTCATCATCCGACGGCTCGAAGGCGCATTCCTCCCGTGAAGAAGAGGAGCAGGAAGAAGGGACCTCTCCCCCTCCAGCGGGGGGAGAGAAAAAAACGAAGGCCGCCCTCACTGGGGAGGCCGAAGGGTCCAAGAAGGGGAAAACCCTTCCTCCGGACTACTCCACCGACGCCGACGACGGCGAAGAGGAGTGGCCGCTCAGGGCCAAGCCCCTAGCGAAATCGTAAGTATCCGGATACCAGAGTAATTCATAGTATTCCTATATTGCACAACTTTCCCTTATGTCGAATATGTTTATGCAGCCCACCCAAAGACCGGCTCGACGCGTCGTCAAGTGATTCACTGGACTTGTCGGATGTGAATTCGCTTCCGACGACTTCCTCCCCCCGCCCTACGGACGACGCTGACGTGTTGTCCCAACAGGTTCGAAGCCAGGAGGAGGTGGTCCTGGAGGCGCCGCAAGGCGACCTCCCGGACTCCAGGAGTAAAGGGGATAAAAACCCCCAGGGCTCCAAGTCTGGCTCTAGGCCGAACACCGCTTCGGAACCTTCAAAGGTTCCAGAGTCCGGCGGGCGACCTCCTTCCAAGAGGAGCAAGTCCACCGTGCCGGTGACCCCCGTCCAACCAGAGACGCCGGACAATCTGTTGGAGGTGCTCAAAGGCGCCTACATCGACGAGGAGCACCGCACCATTATGAGTGTAGTGGTCTAGAAGGTTCAGTCCGCCAAGAGCGGACTGACTGAAGCTTGTACTAGCCTTTTAACAGGCTTTGAGGTAAGTAAAGAATGTGTAAATAATATTACCGCATAGACAGTAGCCCCTGATGCTCTATTTGGCGTTCGGGAAGAAAAGCGAAGAGAGGATCAACTAAAATTCACAGGAGTCTAACAGAAAGGAGTCAATATGCGTATGTAGGTTTCTCTGCTAGCGTCCGCCGCACTGACTGCGGAAGTGGACACGCTAAAGCAGAACCTCGAGCAGTCCAAGAAAGAGCTCGGGCGTGCCAAGAAGAAGCTTGAGGACAAGGAAGGTAAGAAATACCTTGTTTAAATATATATATAAAAAAGTGCAATTGCAAAAAATGACAGGATTATCGTGGCTATTGTAGGGGCCACGTTGGAGGTGGCGACCCTTAAGCAAGAGCTGGTCGAGGCCGAGAAGAGGGCGGCCAAGGAGCGCACCGAGCGGGAGAAGTATGAGGCCCAGGTTGGCAAGGTGCAGCAAGAGCTCCAGGCTCTCATGAAAAAACATGAGAGTTTGGAGCTTGACTCAAAGACGCGAGCGTCCGAGCTCGCGATGGCTATTGAAAATGCCAAGTCTGCCAAGGCCGAATCCCAGAAGACCCTCCAGGAGTTGGATGCGGTGAAAAAGATAGCAGCGGGTAAGGCATTCTTTATGCAAAGCAAACACATAAGCGTGAGTTACTTGTTACTTACCCGAATCCGGAGCTCTCCAGGAGCATTCGCAGATCTTCCCTGTAGCGTGTCCGATGCCGCCGCATTTTATCGAGCCGAGGAGGGCAAATCGAAAGAGAAGGTGTTCTGGTCTCAGTATGCTGAGGCCGGACACCGCGTGCCCCTTAGCGACCAGCTCAAGCAACTGGTCGAGCTCCACAAGGCGGCCGAACAGGCCATGAAGGGCCTCATAGTTCGGCTGTGTCCTGGAGAGGCTCTGCCTGGGAGCTATTTCGGGCTGGTGCGGCGGTTGGTGGGGGCCTGTCCAAGGCTCGAAGTCATCAATCACTCCGTCTGCATTGAAGGTGCCCGTAGGGCCCTTGCCCGTGCTAAGGTGCACTTGGGCAAGCTAGATGCTGAGAAGCTTGTGAAGGACGGGCCACCTCCGGGGAAAGAGCATCGCAAGCCCAAGAATTATTATACGGATGTTCTGAAGGGTGCCTGCCTTGTGGCGGATGAATGTTCCAGGGATGTAATTTTTAGTAAAACTCGCTCGTTTTGTCCTATGCGCTGAAAACTTGTTCATATGCGCTAAGCAATGCTGTTGGAATTTAAAATATTACCTTCTGTGCCGCTGTTTATCAATTCTGAGAGATGGCGAGTCGTCGGCTTCTGCCCCGTGCCGCTAGTGCTGGGGTGTTCGGGGATAAACTTGAGCGATCTTTTTCCATGTTTGGGTCCTTCGAGGGAGGCGCTCAGCACAACGAACAAGGCAATCAGACTATAATGCATGAACACTCTCACTTAGCCATAGAACTCTATAATTTCAAATTTCGGCGAAGCCCCTGGTATTCGGAAGACCGAGTTCGGGGCGCTATCCACGCCTTGGCTGGACAGAGCTGGGTCCTTGCTCTAAGCGGCATAAGTCTTTAGGGACTCGAAAAACCTCTCGAACAGCGACCGGCTCTCGCTTCATCATGACAGTCAGTTTTAGCTTTCTCTACTAAGGTGCTCGACCCAGCTCAACTACGGCACAATCGCAGTAGTTCTCCTAGTGCTACCTTAGCCGATATAGCGGAACGTAAGGCACCAAAACATAGGAGCCGGGCAAACCCAACTATTGACCCAAGACATGATTCGGAGCCGATGCATATAATGCTATAAGTTCGGGGTGCCGCACTTGTTAAAGTGTTCGGACTTCTCACACCATATTGAGGGGTACTAAAGCCCCTGGCGTATTTTGGCCGTACCAAAGTGTGCGGGTGCAACATGTCATTAAGGAACATATATTTGTAAAAAAAAGAGTAATGCAAAAAGAGACAAAAGCTATGCATTGTTTATTAAAATGGGCTGTGATCAAAGCGGAACGATACAAATAATGCGATAAGCAAAAGGTTGGACTATTTAGCATGTCCGTTCCAGGGGTAGGCTGCGGAATGGTATGTGAAACAAGTATACTGCTCGTGATAGAGACCACCTGGGAGTTCCATAATGCGGCATGGCTTGTCTGCTTCCCTGGTTCTTGCATCATTTGTGCGGCAATTGAACTGCCGAACAGGCCTTCCGAAGAGTGGAGTCCTGAAAGTAAGAGAAAATTAAAAAATTGACAGCCCCTGCTGCAGTTTAAGCCGTGTTTCGGGCGTGCCGTGATGGTGCCCCTCCCCCTGTACCCATGGTATTTCTAGAGCGTAGTTATGTGCGCGAAGTACTGGTGTCACATTTTTGCGAGGGCTGGGGTTGGGGCTGCATTGCTACGCCTGCTCAGAACGTGCCAGGCGGTCTTGTTGTGGGTTACTCGGGGCGTGCTTGACGGTGTCTGGACGTTTAATGGCCGGACTGGAGAACTGACTGGAGTGGCTGCTTTGTACTTCCGCAGCAAGGGCCGCCATGTGCTCCTACGTTCGGAGAGAGCGTTCGGTGTTTCCATTGACCGTAAATAGTCCTCGAGGGCCTGGCATCTTGAGCTTAAGGTATGCATAGTGCAGTACCGCATTGAACTTGGCAAATGCGGTTCGCCCGAGCAGTGCGTGATAGCCACTACGGAATGGGACTATGTCAAAGATTAACTACTCGCTTCGGAAATTATCCGGAGATCCGAAGACCACTTCAAGTGTGACTGAGCCTGTACAGTTGGCCTCCACACCTGGTATTACGCCTTTAAAGGTCGTTTTGGTGGGCTTAATCCTCGAGGGTTCTATGCCCATTTCCCGCACTTTATCCTGGTAAAGCAGGTTCAGGCTGCTGCCACCGTCCATAAGGACTCTAGTGAGATGAAATCTGTCAATGATTGGGTCTAGAACCAATGCAGCGAATCCGCCATGACGGGTGCTAGTGGGATGGTCCCTTCGATCAAAGGTGATCGGGCAGGAGGACCATGGGTTGAACTTTGGGGCGACTGGCTCTACCACGTATACGTCCCTTAACGCACGCTTCCGCTCCCTCTTGGGGATGTGGGTTGCGTATATCATGTTCACCGTCCGCACTTGTGGGGGAAAACCCTTCTGTTCACTGTTGTTCGGCCGTCGGGGCTCTTCGTCGTCATCGCTATGCAGCCCCGTGTCTTTATTTTTGGCATCTAACTTGCCTGCCTGCTTGAACACCCAACAATCCCTGTTGGTGTGATTGGCTGGCTTTTCGGGGGTGCCATGTATCTAGCACAAGCGGTCGAGTATTCGGTCCAAACTGGACATGCCCCTAGGATTTCTTTTCAATGGCTTTTTCCGCTGACCGGATTTATAGCCTTTGAATCCGGCATTAACTGTCGTATCCTCAGCATTGTCGCCGTTAATGCGGCGCTTCTGCTTGTTGCGATGCGACCTGCCACTACTGTCCCTGGTATCCGAATTACCAGGGTTTTTGGTCATATTGTTGCTACGAGCAAGCCAGCTGTCTTCTCCCACGCAAAAGCGGGTCATGAGTGTCGTGAGTGCTGCCATAGATTTCGGCTTTTCCTGTCCAAGGTGACGGGCAAGCACTGGTCACGGATATTGTGCTTGAAGGCCGCTAGGGCCTCTACGTCCGGACAGTCGACTATTTGATTTTTCTTTGTTAGGAACCGTGTCCAAAATTGCCTGGCCGATTCCTCTGGCTGCTGAATTATGTGGCTTAGGTCATCGGCGTCTGGTGGTCGCACATAGGTGCCCTGGAAATTGTCGAGGAATGCGGCTTCTAGGTCCTCCCAACAACTGATTGATCCTGCTAGCAAGCTGTTAAGCCAATGCCAAGCTGGTCCTTTAAGCTTGAGTGGGAGGTATTTCATGGCGTGGAGATCATCGCCGCGGGCCATGTGGATCTGTTGTGCCATCATATGATTCGATGTTTACGGGTTTGAAACCCTCGGGGATTTGATGATCCATTACTTCGTCTGTGAAGCTTAGTGGGTGTGCGGCGCCTCTGTACTGGGGTATATCACGACGTAGCCCCAATGAGCTTTGTCTACTGTGTTCGGCCCTACCGGATTTGTGTCCGGCGTGACGGTTACCGTCTCGAGTCGTGGGGCACACACGCGATCCGTAGATCGATCTTGTTTGCTTTGCCTTGTCCTCCAACATACCTCGCAGGTCTGGCCGCATTTTCCTGTGCCTTGGTACGGGGTGCGGCTTGAGTGGAGGGCCGAGAGGCCTCTCTGTCGCGGCCACGAAGTGGGCGGTCAGCCGTATCAAGTGCTGGTGATGTCGGTTTAAGTGCTTCCTCCTCTAATCAGGGTAGCACCCTGCGCTTTGGGTAGCTCTTGGAGGGGCGTTCGAGTTTATGCTCTTCGGCCCCAAGGACTTTAGTCCATCTGTCGACTAGCAAATCTTGATCAGCTCTAAGTTGTTACTGTTTTTTCTTGAGGCTTCTTGCCGTGGCCATAAGCCTGCATTGAAAACGCTCTTGCTCGACGGGATCCTCTGGCACGACGAATTCGTCGTCGTCGAGGCTTGCCTCGTCTTCGGAGGGAGGCATACAATTATCGTCCTCGACCTCTCTATCTGCCGCTCTCTCATGAGGGCTGGCTTCTCCATCCTCCTGTGCTGAATCTTGCTAGAGGTGGTTTTCTTCGGCACACTCCAGAGTATTATTATCTCCCGTGCTGGAATCACCGTATTTGCTTTAGCGGGATTTTGAGCGGTGCCGCTGACGCCGGCGCTTAGGCTGTTTCTTGGAGGGGTCATCCTCCGTTGTTCCATCGACATCTCCTTCTTTTGGGGTGTCCACCATGTATATGTCATATGACGAGGTGGCTTTCCAGGGCCCAATAGGCGCTGGTTCTTCACAGTCTCTTGCATCGGCGTCCATACCGTCGATGTCTTCGGAGTCGAAGTTGAGCATGTCGGTTAAATTGTCGACAGTGGCTACAAAGTGGGTGGTGGGTGGGCTTTGAATTTCTTCATCGTTTGTATCCCAACCTTGCCAACCGTAGTCCGGCCAGGGCTCTCCTGATAAAGAGAGAGACTTTAGTGTCTTCAAAATATCGCCGAAAGGCGAGTGCTAAAAGATGTCCACGGCAGTAAACTCCATGATCGGCGCCCGATCGGGTTCGATTGGCAGGGGCGCGGAGGGTTTGGAGTCCAGAGAGGAGTCCGGCTCCTTAGAGTCACGAGTCTCGCGAAGTGCGGGGCTGGTGTTTGGCTTGATCGCCGTTGGGATCGCAGCCCCCGAGGCGGTGTCCAACCACCCATCCTCGATCGGCGCAGTTGGCTCCGAATTAAGGGTCGAAGCCAATGCGGGTGCGGCCTCCAGGGCACTATTCGGCGGCAGAGCTAGATCATGCTCGTCATGATAGTGCGGCGCGCTCGGCAGTGGCTCGAATCCGTCGAAGATCAAGTCCCCGCGGATGTCAGCTGTGTAGTTTAAACTTCCAAATCTGACCAGACGGCCAGGGGCATAGCTTTCGATCTGCTCCAGATGGCCAAGTGAATTGGCCCGCAGTGCGAAGCCACCGAAGACGAAGATCTGTCCGGGGAGGAAGGTCTCACCCTGGACTGAATCGCTATTGATGATCGTAGGAGCCATCAAGCCTAACAGCGACGACACAGAGGAACTCTCAATGAAAGCACCAATGTCGGTGTCAAAACCGGCGGATCTCGGGTAGGGGGTCCCGAACTGTGCGTCTAGGCTGGATGGTAACAGGAGGCAAGGGACATGAATTTTTACCCAGGTTCGGGCCCTCTTGATGGAGGTAAAACCCTACGTCCTGCTTGATTAATATTGATGATATGGGTAGTACAAGAGTAGATCTACCACGAGATTGGAGAGGCTAAACCCTAGAAGCTAGCCTATGGTATGATTGTTGTTCTGTATGTTGTCCTACGGACTAAAACCCTCCAGTTTATATAGACACCGGAGAGGGTTAGGGTTACACAAAGTCAGTTACAATGGTAGGAGATCTACATATCCGTATCGCCAAGCTTGCCTTCCACGCCAAGGGAAGTCCCTTCCGGACACGGGACGAAGTCTTCAATCTTGTATCTTCACAGTCCAGGAGTCCGGCTGAAGGTATAGTCCGGCCATCCGGACACACCCTAATCTAGGACTCCCTCAGGGAGAAGGGTCAGTGGCTCATTACGGTTGCAGGGGACAGAACGGCGAGCTCGGGGAAGAGCTGGAGCGAGCGGGGCGGCGAGGGGGATCTCCGGCGACGGCGGATCGGGACGAGCTCGGTGCAGCGTCTCCAGGGCGAGCGAGCGCTCGGGGATGGGTTGAGGCGAAGCAGTGGACGACGACGGAACTTTTTGGCACGGCGAGGCAACGAGTGGACGGCGGGGGCTGCGGGTTTCACGATGGCACAGGCGCGGCTGCGTCGGCCATGGCGTCGAGGGAGCAAGGGAGGGAGCAGGGGGGAAGTGTGAGGTATCGGGCAGGTCGGGGCGGCACCGAGGAGGTGTTCGCGGCGTCGAGGCGGTGGCCAGGTGAAGCAGAGGAGCAGGGAGGTGGCGTGGCGAGCTCCTGTGCTCGCCGTCGAGCACCTGCTCGCCTCGTTGGCGAGGCGAAGCAGCTGCGTGGAGCGGCTGCTGGGCCGGGCCAACTAGGTGGGCCGGCTGGTGGGCTTCCAGGTAAGCTCTAACTCTCTCTCTCTCTTTTCTGTTTACTTTTATTTATTTCCTGCTATGTGTATTGAAATAGAATAAATACTATTTCATTTCCAAAAACTCTGGAAATATTCAGAGGCACATTTGGGAAGATTCTCACCAGCCTAAAAATGCTTCCAAGATTATTTGAGCACTTTAAAATATTTATAGCATTTAAAATGCCCAAATTCAAACAGTTATGGTTGTTCAAAAATCCAGAATGGCTCCATAAATCGCAAGACCATTTTTGGCAGAGGTTTTAGTCAAGACCAAAAATGGTGGGCTTTTATGAAGGGCATTTTGGGTTCATTGAAATTCCAATTGTTGGAAATTAGCATTTTCAGGGGGGTGTTGGGGTTGATTAGGCCCCATTTCAAGTTTAAAATAAATTTAAACATGATGCACATGTTCATCCAATCCTAATGCATGACTAAAAGCAGGGATGTGACAACTCACCCCCACTCAAAAGAATCTCGTCCCGAGATTTAGGATCCTCCGGGAAGAAGGTGGGGTACTCGAGTCGAAGACGATCCTCCCTTTCCCAAGTGGCTTCTTTCTCGGAATGGTGTGACCATTGAACCTTGAGAAACTTGATATTATGGCGTCGAGTGGTACGCTCGGCTTGATCAAGGATACGAACGGGATATTCCCGATATGAGAGGTTATCTTGTAGATCAAGCGTTTCATGGTCCACTCGGATAGGATCCGCGAAGCAACACCTGAGTTGAGAAACGTGGAAGACATCGTGAACTCTGGAAAGATGCGAAGGTAGTTCCAATTGGTAGGAAACTTCTCCTCGTTTGGCTAGAATGCGAGGAGCCAATTTGCCTTTGATACCGAAATGATGGGTTCCCTTTAACGGAGTAACCTGAAGGTAAGCTTTCTCGCCGACTTCATAAGTCATGAGCTTATGTTTACGATCATATTGGCTCTTTTGACGAGATTGGGATGTTTTCAATTTCTCACGAATAACGCGAACCTGCTCTTCTGCTTCCTGAATCATATCCGGGCCAAAGAGTTGTCTTTCCCCGGTTTCTGATCAGTTAAGAGGCGTTCGACATTTTCGTCCATAGAGGACTTCGAAAGGAGCTTTGCCCAAGCTAGCTTGATAACTATTGTTATAGGCAAACTCTGCGAATGGAAGGCATTTCTCCAAACCCATTCCGAATGAGATGAAAGAAGCTCGGAGCATATCTTCCAGAATTTGATTGACTCGCTCTACTTGACCACTTGATTGAGGATGGAAGGCGGTGCTAAAAGAGAGAGGAGTTCCCGTAGCATTTTGGAAACTTTCCCAAAATAGAGGTGAAGAGACTCCCACGGTCTCAGTTAATTTCCAATGGAACACCATGAAGAAACACTATTCGGGAGATGTATAAGTCAGCTAGCTGGCTAGCGGTCATACTCTCACGAATAGGTAGGAAATGGGATACTTCGGAAAGACGGTCGATCACGACGAAGATGGCATTATTCCCTCTCTTGGTCCTGGGAAACCCAGTAATGAAATGCATACTGGTTTTATCCCATTTCCACTCAGGAATAGCCAAAGGTTGAAGGGTGCTAGCAGGCCGTTGGTGCTCTGCTTTAACACGATGACAAACGTTGCAATTAGCAATGTATTGAGCGATTTCTCTCTTCATCCTAGTCCACCAAAATCTCTGGCGTAGGTCTTGATACATCTTAGTACTACCGGGATGAATGGTGAGAGGGTATTCATGAGCTTCCTTAAGGATCAACCGCCTCAGGTTTCGTGCCTTGGGAACCACTAAGTGGTTTCCAAAGTATACGACACCCTGATCATCAACGGAGAAACAATTCGTGACTCCTTTCTTAATGTTTCTCTTAATACGGAAGATTCCTAGATCTACCTTCTGTGCCTTGATGATCTGATCCGTAAGGGTAGGTTTCACCACTAGGGTGGATAGGAATCCTCGAGGAACGATGTGAAGATTAAGCTTACGAAATTCCTCATGGAGAAGTGGTTGACTTTGTTGTACCATCAGGTTGTTACAATAGGACTTACGACTTAGTGCATCAGCCATGACATTGGCTTTCCCCGGGGTGTAAGTTATTCCTAAGTCGTAATCCGAGATCAACTCGACCCAACGTCGTTGTCTGAGATTCAAATCCGGTTGGGTGAAGATATATTTCAAACTTTGGTGATCGGTGAAGATCTCGCAATGATTACCGAGGAGGTAATGTCGCCAAGTTTTGAGTGCATGGAATACAGCTGCAAGCTCTAGATCATGTGTGGGATAGTATTCCTCATGTGGGTGTAATTGTCGTGAAGCATAGGCAATTACCTGACGATCTTGCATTAGTATGAAACCTAGTCCTTGTCGCGAGGCGTCGCAATAGATAATAAAGTCCTTGGAGAAATCTGGTGGTACCAGTATGGGAGCAGATGTCAGGCGTCTTTTTAGTTCCTGAAAGCTGAACTCGCACTATGGGGTCCACTCAAACTTTTTATCTTTCTTGAGGAGTTCAGTTAGAGGTTTAGCAACCTTGGAGAAATTCTCGATGAAGCGGCGGCAATAGCTCGCTAAGCCAAGGAAGCTCCGAACTTGCTTGACCGTCTCAGGTGGAGTCCAATCAAGGACGGCCTGAACTCGCTCGGGATTGAAAGCAATACCCTTACCAGAGATTACATGGCCTAGATAGGTCACTTCTGGCAACCAAAATTCACACTTGGAGAATTTGGCATAAAGGCGATGCTCTCGAAGTTTCGTCAATTCTAGCCTTAGATGTTCGACATGTTCCTCTTCATTCTTGGAGTAGATGAGTATGTCATCGAGGTATACTATGACGAATTTATCCAAATACTCCATGAAGACATAACGGTGTACTCGTATTGGCCATAACGAGTAACAAAGGCCGTTTTGGGAATGTCCCTGTTTTGGAAAAGACTGAGGATCCAGCGAGCTGGTCATACAGATTGTTGATCCTGGGAAGCGGATACTTGTTCTTGATAGTGACCAAGTTGACAGGTCGGTAATCTACAACCATCCGATCTGTTCCATCCTTCTTTTTGACGAAGAGGACGGGGCAAGCCCAAGGAGAGGAACTAGGATGGATGAAACCCTTTTCCAAGGACTCATCGAGTTGGTTCTTAAGCTCGGCTAGTTCTAAGGGTGCCATCTTATAGGGTCTTCTAGAGATTGGAACGGTTCCTGGAACAAGGTCTATTACAAACTCGACATCTCTGTCAGGTGGAACACCTGGCAGTTCTTCGGGAAAGACATCCGGAAAGTCTCGGACTACTGGAATATCCTCCAGGTCTGGAAGGGGGGTTGGCATTTAGGGAGTAAAGCTGGTGCTTGGCCACTCGAGTTAAGACATTGACTGTCTTGCCCGATGGGTGAGTAAGTTGAACGGTTCTAGTGGCACAATCAATCTTAGCGTAATGAGCTGACATCCAGTCCATACCCAAGATGATGTTTATGTCCGAGGACTTGAGAGCTATTAAGGATGCAAGGAAGACAAGTCTATCGACAAGAATTACGTTCACATGGCTTACTCTAGAAGTTTGGCATTTGGAACCCGGAGTTTGAACTACCATGGAAGTGGGCATGTCACAGAATGTCGGGTTACGCAATCGAGCATAGTTCTCGGATATGAATGAATGAGATGCTCCAGTATCGAAAAGAACAGATGCCGGATGGCAATTAACAAGGAGCGTACCAAGGACGACGTTAGGATCCTCATGAGCCTCCTCGGCTGAGACATAGTTGACATGGCCACGTGCAGTGGTGACCGGCTTGGCGTAGAATGTCTTTCCCGTTGGCTTACCACGACCAACGGACTTTCCAGACTGATCGGGGTTGTTGTTCTAGGGACACTCTCAACTATAGTGACCCGGCTCTCCACACTTGAAACATTTCACAGGCGTGGAGCAGCATTAGCAGCGGGGCCACCATAGGGCTTGGGCGGTGCAAACTGCTGGTTGGGACGAGGTGCCTCAAAGGATGGCCTCGGAATGAACCTGGGTGGCAGTGTCGTGCTTGGAATCCACACCCGGCGCTTCTGAGATCCAGAGCCGGATGAAGAGCCAAAATCACGAGGGTGCTTGCGTGAAGCGTCATAGTCAGACTGGCCTGTCTCAGCACTGATGGCTTTATTGACCAACTTCTGAAAGGAGGTGCACTCGTGCAGATGAAGATCGCAGCGAAGCTCAGGGCTAAGTCTCTTGCGGAACCTTGCCTGCTTCTTAGCGTCAGTGGATACCACTTCAGGAGCATATCGTGCCAGATTCCCAAATTCACGACTATATGCATCCACAGTCAGTCTTCCTTGGGTGAAATTGCAGAACTCTTCCCTCTTGCGATCTATGAGACCTTCCGGGATGTGATGCTCACGGAAAGCCTCACTGAATTCAGCCTAAGTAGTGATTTGGCCGACCGGGCGCATAGCTTCAAAATTTTCCCACCAAAGGCTAGCAGGGCCTTCGAGGTGATAGGCAGCATAAGTAACCTTATCAGCTTCGGCTACGTTGGCAGAACGTAGCTTGTCGGTGATGCTGCGAAGCCAGTCATCCGCGTCGAGGGGCTCGATGGAATGGTTAATCTTTGGTGGGTACAACTTGATGAAGTCATTGATTAACACCAAGTCATTTTGCTGATGGCGTGCAGTGTTCTGCTCAATCCACTCCAGCAAGCGGTTAGTCTCATGCTTGTTTCTTTCCGCCTCCAGCATCACTTTGGCCAGAGAAGGCGAGTGAGGCAGATTTTCACCGCTAGCTGCACTGGCTTCCCCCTGCTCCAGGGCAGCAGGGTTGCTGCGGGTATTGACCATCCTAGGAGAAAACAAGACAAAGGTTTAGATAAGGATGGCACAAACATAGCAAGGAAGTGCAGAATGTAATGGATAACATGGAATGCCAAGATGTTCATTGCACGGCATGGTAATATAGAAACTGCCATATATATACCATTGGTCATACACACTGTACATAGTTTAGTACAAGCCCAGGCTAGGGTACAGCTACGGTGAAAGACATTACATCTCATCGGAGGCATTCCAAGCTCCTATACATTATTTTTCTACAACTCTGGAGCGTGATACACAACAAGTCGTATCCCACAGTCACACAGGACGGTGGAGAATACAACTACTACAATACTAGAGAAACTACTACTAGCTCAGACGACTCCGTAGTAATCCTCATAGAAGTCGCCGCCAAAGCGTGGAAGTGGAACATGATCATCTGGGAACAGACGGTCCTGCGGAGCCTGCGGACCATAGGGACTCGGATGTGGCCTTGGTCCCACAGGTGGTGGCATACGGGGACCACGAGGAGGGGTGATGCCTACTACATCGCGCCACTCCATACAATCTGGCAATCCAGACCGTACAGGGTACAGATCCCTCAGATCCATGTATCCTGCCCGTACCAGAGGTGCAAACCGAGTCAAAGTGGCCCAGTGATCAGCACGAGAGTTGAAAAGCTCCATATGCAAGGCCCGATTTTCGCGGTCCTTATCCTCGAGCATCTCGACAGTGGTGCGGAGTAGTGACTCATCATGTGTAGGGTCAACATAGATAGCCTGGAGATACCCTTGCGCTCCCGGGAGTGAAGCTAGCATATAACGGAAGTCGGTATTCTGAAGCAGGCCAGTCCGGACTTGCATGATGGTCATCATGGAATAGGCAACATCCTGGACAGCCATCTCAATAGTAACCCCGAGTCCATAGGAATAGTGGAGGGGCTCGGTAGATCCAGGATAAGAAGGAAATATCCTGACGGTGCAGAAATATTGGCTTTGATTAAAGTCTCGGAATTGCTCTTCGACAGTGTATTCGGGATACCAACGGTAACCCGTCTCGATCATTACCCAGACTGACATAGCTGTATGACCGGGCACATCGAGGCACCGGGTCAGGTGAACCACTTGGTTTTGAGCATGAGTGGCCATCTGAAAGCACAACCACAATGCAAAGACATTAGAATTTCTAGGGAAAATTTGACAGCATAACAGTTGTAAATGCTTAGAAAAAGATTTGAGACATCCACAAAACTTTGCCATACCACTCAACAACATGATATCAGGGTTCTGATTCAACTGGCAACATACTAAAAGTAGTAGAAACTAAACTGAGGCTTGTAACAACAATCCTATAACCTACTACGGATTAGTAACACGTGAACCTGACAGAAGAAGAGAGCCTAGTCCTTAACCCATGTTGAATGAGAAGAGAATGACTCAGATCAGAGGGCATAAGGTAAAGGAGTAAAAGAGCCTTACGTTCCCTCGCACGATCAATTCCCCTACATATAACTAAAGCATTTCTAGACTCGACATCGACCAGTTTGGCTCAACGAACCTACAGGTAGTTCGGCTCTGATGCCAACGCTGTCAGGACCCCGAGTCCAAGTCACATCGATCTAGCCAGTAACACCTCATATCACATTGCGGCCTCACGCACGGTATCCCCATGGGTGTCGCCTTACCATGGCCCGGGACCATTTGCGCCTTTTGGCTCACGTATATGATAGTCACTAGCATCCATATGACGGAGAACCCGGGCCGACATGGCTAGTCGTGAACCCAAAGCGGCACAGACCTATGGAGATATGCATACATGAATCACATCGAGCATGTCGGTCATCAGCGAGTGAATCCGGGCTATAGCACTAGGCTAACAGGACTCCAGGGAACCCAGGCTGTAGCAGGCTAGGCAGGACTCCGGTGTCACCGCGTGACATTTCCCCGAAGGGACAGACATAGAAACGAAGTGAAACACATGCCGGCCAGTCAAGCGTCCTGAGCAGTAGTGCTAGGCTAGCAGGACTTCGGTGAACCGGGCTGTAGCGGACTACTATGGCTCGAGGAACACTAGACTACATTTCCCCATAAGAAATGCTGCCAAGGATAAACAACTAGATTGTCAGATCCCACACATACCAAGCATTTCAATCATACACACAATATGCTCGATATGTGCAAATACAACATGGCATCACAACAAAACTCTACAACACAAGTACTTTATTTAAAGGCTCCAGAGAGCCATACATAACATGTTCATACAGGTAGGGGTCACATGACCCAACACTCAAATCATACAAGCATACAAGCACGTGCGGAAGCAAATAGTCTGAGTATAGACACTATAAAGAAAGAAGGCATCTCGAAGCCTGTCTATCTACATACGGCCCTCCATGGCCAGGATCACCACCTGGGTGGCAAGTCACTCATCGACATCAAGGTCTATGTAGAACCCATCGGAGGGGGCGGTGTTGTCGTCTGAAACACGTAATTAAGCAAACATGAGTACAAAGTTACTCAGCAAGTCTTACATCAGAACCTACTATACAGGCTCATTCTGAAGAAGGTGGTGGAGTTATTGCAGCAAGCCAGCTTTGACTCTTGGCTAAGCTATCCTACGAGACTCCACTAGTAAAATAGTTTTCGCACACGAGTCCACTACTCACCAACACAATACTCCACCGGGGATCCTCCCTTGTCATCCTACGAGAGGGCCATCCTCGGTACTCACACTTATCTTGAGTCTTTTAGTAGTATCCATTAACTTGTCTATGAACTGTATAGGCAACCAAGTAGTCCTTTACCGCGGATGCGGCTATTCGAATAGATGATGTTAACCTTGCAGGGGTGTACTTCTTCATACATGATCTCACCACTTACCGCCGTTTACACGACATGTACTCGGCAACCTTCAAGCGGAAGCCCAATGAGGGTGTCGGCCATGGCCTACCTAAACACTCAAGTCTCTAGTCTAGGTTTATCGCCTATCTAGGTTCCATCCGCAGGGAGTCCGGCCGAGGTTTCCACATATGGCCCCGAACGATGTGAACAGGGTTCCCGAGACACCAAATGGGTGACTCGGTACACCGTGCCACGGTGTATCTACCGCAACATAGCCCACCCCTAGGGTCAGCGCTACGCACGGCCGCCAATACATAACCTACAAACACCAGAAACTAATTGCAACTCCTGGACAGAGTACTAGGTGGTTAAGAAGCCGAGAGGGTCCATTGGTTTAGGGCCCAATGTATGGTAGTAACTGAATCTTAAATCACACATACAGATCTCAGTTCTTAGGGACGGCCTCAATGAAACGACCCACCATGTACTCCTACATGGCCTCTCATCGATACCTTTACCAAATCATGTTCAACACATCCCTCACATTACTGACATAATCATTTCACTCTAGCCCATCACCCAGATGAACCAGACCTGACACAATTCTAAGCATAGCAGGCATAGCAAGGTAGGAAACACATACATGGCTCAATCAACTCCTACACATGCTAGTGAGTTTCATCTAGTTACTGTGGCAATGACAGGTCATGCAGAGGATAAGGGTTCAACTACCGTAGCACACAACAGTTTGAAACATTGTTGTCTTAATGCAGTGAATGAGAGCAGAGGCGAGAACATGGGATTGTATCGGTATGATTAATGGGGCTGCTTGCCTGATGGAGTGGTAGTAGGGTACTTCCCCTCAGTTGGATACTCGGAGATATCCTTAGAGGCAGAACCTACCACGAAAGACACACCGAACATAAACAACACATGACAATATGCAACAATATGATGCATGCTATGACATGGCATGATGAATGTGTTTTGGCCTAATGCAAGCTAAAACAGAAAGGAATGAACCCATTTGAATCAAAGATTCAAATGTTAGTTCATTTAACATAGCCATATTAGTGCATTATCTTATTTTGCTTAAATAGCAAGGTTATCTTGTTTTGTCATGCATGAAACCATTACAGATGGATAGATTGAATTTTTCTGATCATTTTTCATATATAATTTGTTTGATTTGGAGCTATGGTTGATTTTCTATGATTTTTAGAAGTTTTGGCTATTTTCTGGAATTTCCTATTAATGAATAAATCCAGAAAAGGATTTATTGCGTCAGCCTGGCGTCAGTGTGACGTCAGCGGTCAACTGAGACGGTCCAGGTCAACCCTGACCTATGGGTCCCGTCTGTCAGTGTCAACTAACTAACTAAGTTTAGTTAGTGTTAAACTAATACTAACCTAGCTTAATTAGTGGCCTAGGGCCCACACGTCAGTGAATCAGGGGAAAGTCAAACTGGGGTCAACCCTGGTCAAACTCGCCGGAGTTGACCCGGGGCTCGTCGCCGACAAGGCCAGGGACGGCGGAGGGGTGCGGGTTTCTTCCTCCAGCGACCAAATGGCCGGCGGAGGGCATCTACGTGATGCGGGCACTCGTCCGCGCCGAGTGGTGTAGGTGGTTGGGCCTGGGGTGGCCGGAGTCGTCACCGGCATCGACCTTGGCGGTCGCCGGGACTCGGGTGAGGTTGGGGTCGTCATTGTGACGGTCGGGGTCATCGTTGTGACGGTCGTTGTGGCTCATGCGGGGCACGTACATCCTCTACGCGGCGCGGGGAGGAATCTGGGCACGACGGCCGGACCATTAGATGGCCGGAGACTCGTCGGCGGTGAGCACAGGCGGCGGTGCGTGCGGGCAAACTCGAGGCGGCTTGTACGGTGCACGAGAGCTAGAACGGACAGGGGGAGAAGGGTCAGTGGCTCACTGCGGTTGTAGGGGAGCGAACGGCGAGCTCGGGGAAGAGCTGGAGCGAGCGGGGCGGCGAGGGGGATCTCCGGCGACGACGGATCGGGACGAGCTCGGTGTAGCGTCTCCAGGGAGAGTGAGCGCTCGGGGATGGGTCGAGGCAAAGCAGTGGACGACGGCGGAACTTTTTGGCACGGCGAGGCAACGAGTGGATGGCGGTGGCTGCAGGTTTCACGACGGCGCGGGCGCGGCTGCGTCGGCCATGGCGTCGAGGAAGCGAGGGAGGGAGCAGGGGGGAAGTGTGAGGTGTCGGGCAGGTCGGGACGGCACCGAGCAGGCGTTCGCGGCGTCGAGGCGGTGGCCAGGTGAAGCAGAGGAGCAGGGAGGTGGCGTGGCGAGCTCCTGTGCTCGCCGTCGAGCACCTGCTCGCCTCGCTGGCTACGCGAAGCAGCTGCGTGGAGCGGCTGCTGGGCCGGGCCAGCTAGGTGGGCCGGCTGGTGGGCTTCCAGATAAGCTCTAACTCTCTATCTCTTTTCTGTTTGCTTTTATTTATTTCCGGCTGTGTGTATTGAAATAGAATAAATACTATTTCATTTCCGAAAACTCTGTAAATATTCAGAGGCACATTTGGGCATATTCTCAACTGCCTAAAAATGTTTCCAAGATTATTTGAGCACTTTAAAATATTTATAGCATTTAAAATCCTCAAATTCAAATATTTATGGCTTGTTCAAAAATCTAGAATGGCTCCATAAATTGCAAGACCATTTTTGGCAGAGGTTTTAGTCAAGACCAAAAATGGTGGGCTTTTATGAAGGGCATTTTCGGTTCATTGAAATTCCAATTGTTGGAAATTAGCATTTTCAGGGGGATGTTGGGGTTGATTAGGCCCCATTTCAAGTTTAAAATAAATTTAAACATGATGCACATGTTCATCCAATCCTAATGCATGACTAAAAGCAGGGATGTGACAACTTACCCCCACTCAAAAGAATCTCGTCCCGAGATTTAGGATCCTCCGGGAAGAAGGTGGGGTACTCGAGTTGAAGATGATCCTCCCTTTCGCAAGTGGCTTCTTTCTTGGAATGGTGTGACCTTTGAACCTTGAGAAACTTGATATTATGGCGTCGAGTGGTACACTTGGCTTGATCAAGGATACGAACGGGATATTCCCGATATGAGAGGTTATCTTGTAGATCAAGCGTTTCGTGGTCCACTCCACGGATAGGATCCGCGAAGAAACGCCTGAGTTGAGAAACGTGGAAGACATCGTGAACTCTGGAAAGATGCGAAGGTAGTTCCAATTGGTAGGCAACTTCTCCTTGTTTGGCAAGAATGCGAAAGGGTCCAATGTAACGAGGAGCCAATTTTCCTTTGATACCGAAACGATGGGTTCCCTTTAACGGAGTAACCGGAAGGTAATCTTTCTCGCTGACTTCATAATTCATGAGCTTATGTTTACGATCATATTGGCTCTTTTGACGAGATTGGGCTGTTTTCAATTTCTCATGAATAACGCGAACCTGCTCTTCTACTTCCTGAATCATATCCGGGCCAAAGTGTTGTCTTTCCCCGGTTTCTGACCAGTTAAGAGGCGTTCGACATTTTCGTCCATAGAGAACTTCGAAAGGAGCTTTGCCCAAGCTAGCTTGATAATTATTGTTATAGGCAAACTCCACGAATGGAAGGCATTTCTCCCAACCCATTCCGAATGAGATGACAGAAGCTCAGAGCATATCTTCCAGAATTTGATTGACTCGCTCTACTTGACCACTTGATTGAGGATGGAAGGCGGTGCTAATAGAGAGAGGAGTTCCCATAGAATTTTGGAAACTTTCCCAAAATCGAGAGGTGAAGAGACTCCCACGGTCTGAGTTAATTTCCAATGGAACACCATGAAGAGACACTATTCGGGAGATTTATAAGTCAGCTAGCTGGCTAGAGGTGATACTCTCACCAACAGGTAGGAAATACGCTACTTTGGAAAGACGGTTGATCACGACGAAGATGTCATTATTCCCTCTCTTGGTCCTGGGAAACCCAGTGATGAAATCCATACTGATTTTATCCCATTTCCACTCAGGAATAGTCAAAGGTTGAAGGGTGCCAGCAGGCCGTTGGTGCTCTGCTTTAACACGACGACAAATGTCGCAATTAGCAATGTATTGAGTGATTTCTCTCTTCATCCTAGTCCACCAAAACCTCAGGCGTAGGTCTTGATACATCTTAGTACTACTGGGATGAATGGTGAGAGGGGATTCATGAGCTTCCTTAAGGATCAGCCACCTCAGGTTTCGTGCCTTGGGAACCACTAAGCGGTTTCCAAAGTATACGACAGCCTGATCATCAATGGAGAAACAATCCGCGACTCCTTTCTTAATGTTTCTCTTAATATGGGAGATTCCCGGATCTACCTTATGTGCCTTGATGATCTGATCCGTAAGGGTAGGTTTCGCCACCAGGGTGGATAGGAATCCTCGAGGAACGATGTGAAGATTAAGCTTACGAAATTCCTCATGGAGAAGTGGTTGACTTTGTTGTAACATCAGGTTGTTAGAATAGGACTTACGACTTAGTGCATCAGCCATGACATTGGCTTTCCCCAGGGTGTAAGTTATTCGTAAGTCATAATCCGAGATCAACTCGGCCCAACGTCGTTGTCTGAGATTCAAATCCGGTTGGGTGAAGATATATTTCAAACTTTGGTGATCTGTGAAGATCTCGCAACGATTACCGAGGAGGTAATGTCGCCAAGTTTTGAATGCATGGACTACAGCTGCAAGCTCTAGATCATGTGTGGGATAGTTTTCCTCATGTGGGTGTAATATCCGTGAAGCATAGGCAATTACCTGACGATCTTGCATGAGTATGCAACCTAGTCCTTGTCGCGAGGCTTCGCAATAGATAATAAAGTCCTTGGAGAAATCTGGTGGTACCAGTACGGGAGCAGATGTCAGGCGTCTTTTCAGTTCCTGAAAGCTGAACTCGCACTGTGGGGTCCACTCGAACTTTTTATCTTTCTTGAGGAGTTCAGTTAGAGGTTTAGCAACATTGGAGAAATTCTCGATGAAGCGGCGGCAATAGCTCGCTAAGCCAAGGAAGCTCCGAACTTGCTTGACCGTCTTAGGTGGAGTCCAATCAAGGACGGCTTGAACTCGCTCGGGATTGACAGCAATACCCTTACAAGAGAGTACATGGCCTAGATAGGTCACTTCTGGCAACCAAAATTCACACTTGGAGAATTTGGCATAAAGGCGATGCTCTCGAAGTTTCGTCAATTCCAGCCTTAGATGTTCGGTATGTTCCTCTTCATTCTTGGAGTAGATGAGTACGTCATCGAGGTATACTACGACGAATTTATGCAAATACTCCATGAAGACCGAGTTCATTAACCGAGAGAAGGTGGCTGGGGCATTGGTTAAACCGAAAGACATAACGGTGTACTCGTATTAGCCATAACGAGTAACAAAGGCCGTTTTGGGAATGTCCCCGTTTCTGATTTTGATTTGATGGTAGCCCAACCTTAAATCCATCTTGGAAAAGACTGAGGATCCAGCGAGCTGGTCATACAGATCGTTGATCGTGGGAAGCGGATACTTGTTCTTGATAGTGACCAAGTTGATAGGTCGGTAATCTACAACCATCCGATCCGTTCCATCCTTCTTTTTGACGAAGAGGACGGGGCAAGCCCAAGGAGAGGAACTAGGACGGATGAAACCCTTTCCCAAGGACTCATCGAGTTGGTTCTTAAGCTCGGCTAGTTCTAAGGGTGCCATCTTATAGGGTCTTCTAGAGATTGGAACGGTTCCTGGAACAAGGTCTATTACAAACTCGACATCTCTGTCAGGTGGAACACCTGGCTGTTCTTCGGGAAAGACATCTGGAAAGTCTCGGACTACCAGAATATCCTCAAGGTCTGGAAGGGGGTTGGCATTTAGGGAGTAAAGCTGGCGCTTGGCCACTCAAGTTAAGACATTGACTGTCTTTCCTGATGGTGAGTAAGTTGAACGGTTCTAGTGGCACAATCAATCTTAGCGTAATGAGCTGATATCCAGTCCATACCAAAGATGATGTTTATGTCCGAGGACTTGAGAGCTATTAAGGATGCAAGGAAGACAAGTCTATCGACAAGAATTTCGTTCCCATGGCTTACTCTAGAAGTTTTCCATTTGGAACCCGGAGTTTGAACTACCATGGAAGTGGACATGTCACAGAATGTCGTGTTATGCAATCGAGCATAGTTCTCGGATATTAATGAATGAGATGCTCCAGTATCGAAAAGAGCAGAAGCCGGATGGCAATTAACAAGGAGCGTACCAAGGACGACGTTAGGATCCTCATGAGCCTCCTTGGCTGAGACATAGTGGACATGGCCACGTGCAGTGGTGACCGGCTTGTTGTAGAATGTCTTTCCCGCTCGCTTACCACAGCCAACGAACTTTCCAGACTGATTGGGGTTGTTGTTCTAGGGACACTCTCGACTATAGTGACCCGGCTCTCCACACTTAAAACATGTCACAACATTGGGGCGTGGAGCAGCATTAGGAGTGGGGCCACCCTAGGGCTTGGGCGGTGCGAACTGCTGGTTGGGACGAGGCGCCTCAAAGGATGGCCTCGGAATGAACCTGGGTGGCAGTGCCGTGCTTGGAATCCACACCCGGCACTTCTGAGATCCAGAGCCGGATGAAGAGCCAAAATCACGAGAGTTCTTGCGTGAAGCGTCATAGCCAGACTAGCCTGTCTCAGCACTAATGGCTTTATTGACCAACTTCTGAAAGGAGGTGCACTCGTGCAGACGAAGATCGCGACGAAGCTCAGGGCTAAGTCCCTTGCGGAACCTTGCCTGCTTCTTAGCGTCGGTGGATACCTCTTCAGGAGCATATCGTGCCAGATTCTCAAATTCACGACTAGATGCATCCACAGTCAGTCTTCCTTGGGTGAAATTGCAAAACTCTTCCCTCTTGCGATCTATGAGACCTTCCGGGATGTGATGCTCACGGAAAGCCTCACTGAATTCAGCCCAAGTAGTGATTTGGCCGACCGGGCGCATAGCTTCAGAATTTGCCCACCAAAGGCTAGCAGGGCCTTCGAGGTGATAGGCAGCATAAGTAACCTTATCAGCTTCAGCTACGTTGGCAGAACGTAGCTTGTGGGTGATGCTGCGAAGCCAGTCATCCACGTCGAGGGGCTCGACAGAATGGTTAAACTTTGGTGGGTACAACTTGATGAAGTCATTGATTGACACCAAGTCATTTCGCTGATGGCGTGCAGTGTTTTTCTCAATCTGCTCCAGCAAGCGGTTAGTCTCACACTTGTTTCTTTCCGCCTCCAGCATCACTTCGGCCAGAGAAGGCGGGTGAGGCAGATTTTCACCCCTAGCTGCACTGGCTTCCCCCTCCTCCAGGGCAGCAGGGTTGCTGCGGGTGTTGACCATCCTAGGAGAAAACAAGACAACGGTTTAGACAAGGATGGCACAAACTTAGCAAGGAAGTGCAGAATGTAATGGATAACATGGAATGCAAAGATGTTCATTGCACGACATGGTAATATAGAAACTGCCATATATATACCATTGGTCATACACAACATACATAGTTTAGTAGAATCCCAGGCTAGAGTACAGCTACGGTGAAAGACATTACATCTCATTGGAGGCATTCCAAGCTCCTATACATTATTTTTCTACACCTCCGGAGCGTGATACACACCAAGTCGTATCCCACGGTCACGCAGGACGGTGGAGAATACAACTACTACAATACTAGTGAAACTACTACTAGCTCAGACGGCTCCTTAGTAATCCTCATAGAAGTCGCTGCCAAAGCCTGGAAGTGGAACATGATCATCTGGGAACAGACGGTCCTGCGGAGCCTGCGGACCATAGGGACTCGGATGTGGCCTTGGTCCCACAGGTGGTGGCAGACGGGGACCACGAGGAGGGGTGATGCCTCCTACATCGCGCCACTCCATACAATCTGGCAATCCAGACCATACAGGGTACAGATCCCTCAGATCCATGTATCCTGCCTGTACCGCAGGTGCAAACCGAGTCAAAGTGGGCCAGTGATCAGCACGAGAGTTGAAAAGCTCCATACGCAAGGCCCGATTTTCGCGGTCCTTATCCTCGAGCATCTCGGCAGTGGTGCGGAGTAGTGACTCCTCATGTGTAGGTTTAACACAGATAGCCTGGAGATACCCTTCGCTCCCAGGAGTGAAGCTGGCATATAATGGAAGTCGGTGTTCCGAAGCAGGCCAGTCCGGACTCGCATGATGGTCATCATGGAATAGGCAGCATCCTGCACGGCCATCTTAACAGTAACCCTGAGTCCATAGGAACAGTGGAGGGGCTCAGTAGATCCAGGATAAGAAGGAAATATCCTGAGGGTGCAGAAATACTGGCTTTGATTAAAGTCTCGGAATTGCTCTTCAACAGTGTATTCGGGATACCAACGGTAACCCGTCTCGATCATTACCCGGACTAACATAGCAGTATGACCGGGCACATCGAGGCACCGGGTCAGGCGAACCACTTGGTTTTGAGCATGAGTGGCCATCTGAAAGCACAACCACAATGAAAAGACATTAGAATTTCAAGGGAAAAATTGACAGCATAACAACTGTAAATGCTCAGAAAAAGATTTGAGACATCCACAATAGTTCGCAATACCACTCAACAACATCATATCAGGATTCTGATTCAACTGGCAACATACTAAAAGTAGTAGAAACTGTACTGAGGCTTGTAACAACAATCCTATAAGCTACTACGGGTTAGTAACACGTGAACCTGATAGAAGAAGAGAGCCTAGTCCTTAACCCATGTTGAATGGGAAGAGAATGACTCAGATCAGAGGGCATAAGGTAAAGGAGTAAAAGAGCCTTACGTTCCCTCCCACAATCAATTCCCCAACATATAACTAAAGCATTTCTAGACTCGACATCGACCAGTTTGGCTCAACGAACCTACAGGCAGTCCGGCTCTGATGCCAACGCTATCAGGACCCCGATTCCAAGTCACATCGATCTAGCCGGTAACACCTCATATCACATTGCGGCCTCACGCACGGTATCCCCACGGGTGTCGCCTTACCATGGCCCGGGACCGTTTGCGCCTTTTGGCTCACGTATATGATAGTGTCGCTAGCATCCATATGACGGAGAACCCAGGCTGTAGCGGACTACTATGGCTAGTCAAGCGTCCTGAGCAGTAGTGCTAGGCTAGTAGGACTCCGGTGAACCGGGCTGTAGCGGACTACTATGGCTCGAGGAACACTAGACTATATTTCCCCATAAGAAAGGCTGCCAAGGATAAACAACTAGATTGTCGGTTCCCACACATACCAAGCATCTCAATCATACACACAATATGCTCGATATGTGCAAATACAATATGGCATCAGAACAAAACTCTACAACTCAAGTACTTTATTTAAAGGCTCCAGAGAGCCATACATAACATGTTCATACATGTAGGGGTCACATGACCCGACACTCAAATCATACAAGCATACAAGCACATGCGGAAGCAAATAGTCTGAGTGCAGACACTAGAAAGAAAGAAGGCCTCTCGAAGCCTGTCTATCTACATAGGGCCCTCCATGACCAGGATCACCACCTGGGTGGCAAGTCACTCATCGACATCAAGGTCTACGTAGAACCCAGCGGAGGGGGCGGTGTTGTCGTCTGAAAACAGTAATTAGGCAAACATGAGTACAAAGGTACTCAACAAGTCTTACATCAGAACCTACTATACATGCTCATTCTCAAGAAGGTGGTGGAGTTATTGCAGCAAGCCAGCTTTGACTCTTGGCTAAGCTATCCTACGAGACTCCACTAGTAAAATAGTTTTCACACACGAGTCCACTACTCACCAACACAATACTCCACCGGGGATCCTCCCTCGTCATCCTACGAGAGGGCCATCCTTGGTACTCACACTTATCTTGAGTCTTTTAGTAGTATCCATTAACTTGTCTATGAACTGTATAGGCAACCAAGTAGTCCTTTACCGCGGACGCGGCTATTCGAATAGATGATGTTAACCCTGCAGGGGTGTACTTCTTCATACATGCTCTCACCACTTACCGCCGTTTACACGACATGTACTCAGCAACCTTCAAGCGGAAGCCCAACGAGGGTGTTGGCCACGACCTACCTAAACACTCAAGTCTCTAGTCCAGGTTTATCGCCTATCCAGGTTCCATCCGCAGGGAGTCCGGCCGAGGTTTCCACATACGGACCCGAACGATGTGAACAGGGTTCCCGAGACACCAAACGGGTGACTCGGTACACCGTGCCACGGTGTATCTACCGCAACATAGCCCACCCCTAGGGTCAGCGCTACGCACGGCCGCCAACACATAACCTACAAACACCAGAAACTAATTGCAACTCCTGGACAGAGTACTAGGTGATTAAGAAGCCGAGAGGGTCCATTGGTTTAGGGCCCAATGTATGGTAGTAACTGAATCTTAAACCACACATACAGATCTCAGTTCTTAGGGACGGCCTCAATGAAACAACCCACCATGTACTCCTACATGGCCTCTCATCGATACCTTTACCAAAACATGTTCAACACATCCCTCACATTACCGACATAATCATTTCACTCTAGCCCATCACCTAGATGAACCAGACCTGACACAATTCTAAGCATAGCAGGCATAGCAAGGTAGGGAACACATACATGGATCAATCAACTCCTACACATGCTAGTGGGTTTCATCTAGTTACTGTGGCAATGACAGGTCATGCAGAGGATAAGGGTTCAACTACCGTAGCACACAACAGTTTGAAACGTTGTTGTCTTAATGCAGTAAATGAGAGCAGAGGCGAGAACATGGGATTGTATCGGTATGATCAATGGGGCTGCTTGCCTGATGGAGTGGTAGTAGGGTACTGCCCTTCAGTTGGATACTCGGAGATATCCTCGGAGGCAGAACCTACCACGAAAGACACACCGAACATAAACAACACATGACAATATGCAACAATATGATGCATGCTATGACATGGCAAGATGAATGTGTGTTGGCCTAATGCAAGCTAAAACAGAAAGGAATGAACCCATTTGAATCAAAGATTCAAATGTTAGTTCATTTAACATAGCCATATTAGTGCATTATCTTATTTTGCTTAAACAGCAAGGTTATCTTGTTTTCTCATGCATGAAACCATTACAGATGGATAGATTGAATTTTTCTGATCATTTTTCATATATAATTTGTTTGATTTGGAGCTATGGTTGATTTTCTATGATTTTTAGAAACTTTGGCTATTTTCTGGAATTTCCTATTAAAGAATAAATCCAGAAAAGGATTTACTGCGTCGGCTTGGCGTCAGTGTGACGTCAGCGGTCAACTGAGACGGTCCAGGTCAACCCTGACCTGTGGGTCCCGTCTGTCAGTGTCAACCAACTAACTAAGTTTAGTTAGTGTTAAACCAATACTAACCTAGCTTAATTAGTGGCTTGGGGCCCACATGTCAGTGAGTTAGGGGAAAGTCAAACTGGGGTCAACCCGGGTCAAACTCGCTGGAGTTGACCCAGGGTTCATCGCTGGCAAGGCCAGGGATGGCGGAGGGGTGCGGGTTTCTTCCTCCGGCGACTAAATGGCCGGCTGAGGGCATCTACGTGACGCGGGCACTCGTCCGCGTCGAGTGGTGTAGGTGGTTGGGCATGGGGTGGCCGGAGTCGTCGTCGGCGTCAACCTTGGCGGTCGCCGGTGCTCGGGTGAGGTCGGGGTCGCCGTTGTGACGGTCGTGGTGGCTCATGCAGGGAACGTACGTGCTCTACGCGGCGCGGGGAGGAATCTGGGCACGACGGCCGGACCATTAGATGGCCGGGGACTCGTCGGCAGCGAGCACAGGCGGCGGTGCGTGCGGGCGAACTCGAGGCGGCGCATACGGTGCATGAGAGCTAGAACGGAGAGGGGGAGAAGGGTCAGTGGCTCACTGCGGTTGTAGGTGAGCGAACGGCGAGCTCGGGGAAGAGCTGGAGCGAGCGGGGCGGCGAGGGGGTTCTCCGGTGACGGCGGATCGGGACGAGCTCGGTGCAGCGTCTCCAGGGTGAGCGAGCGCTCGGGGATTGGTCGAGGCGAAGCAGTGGACGACGGCGGAACTTTTTTGCATCGCGAGGCAACGAGTGGACGGCGGTGGCTGCGGGTTTCACGACGGCGCGGACACGGCTACGTCGGCCATGGCGTCGAGGGAGCGAGGGAGGGAGCAGGGGGGGAAGTGTGAGCCATCGGGCAGGTCGGGGCGGCACCGAGGAGGCATTCGCCGCATCGAGGCGGTGGCCAGGTTAAGCAGAGGAGCAGGAGGTGGCATGGCGAGCTCCTGTGCTCGCCGTTGAGCACCTACTCGCCTCGCTGTCTAGGCGAAGCAGCTGCGTGGAGCGGCTGCTGGGCCGGGACAGCTAGGTGGGCCGGCTGGTGGGCTTCCAGGTAAGCTCTAACTCTCTCTCTCTTTTCTGTTTGCTCTTATTTATTTCCTGCTATGTGTATTGAAATAGAATAAATACTATTTCATTTCCAAAGACTCTGTAAATATTCAGAGGCACATTTGGGAATATTCTCAACTGCCTAAAAATGCTTCCAAGATTATTTGAGCACTTTAAAATATTTATTGCATTTAAAATGCCCAAATTCAAATATTTATGGCTTGTTCAAAAATCCAGGATGGCTCCATAAATTGCAAGTCCATTTTTGGCAGAGGTTTTAGTCAAGACCAAAAATGGTGGGCTTTTATGAAGGGCATTTTGGGTTCATTGAAATTCCAATTGTTGGAAATTAGCATTTTCAGGGGGGTGTTGGGGTTGATTAGGCCCCATTTCAAGTTTAAAATAAATTTAAACATGATGCACATGTTCATCCAATCCTAATGCATGACTAAAAGCAGGGATGTGACCTGTATTATAAGGCAAGTTTTAGTTAATCACCGGACCAGACACGTTTATGAGCCGGCCAGGAATCTGTAAGCCACTGTGCGTCAACCTGTGTATATAAAGGAATGACCCAAAGGCGGCTTAGGGCAAGAGACAACAGATCGAAAGCTAGGTTAAGCGTATTCGCTCCCTGGTAATCGAGACATAAGCAATACCACCTCAAACTAGATTAGGCCTTTACCTTCACCGCAAGGGGCCGAACCAGTATAAACTCATTGTGTCCTCTGTCCCGTTTAACCCCTTTAAGCTAACCGTGTCGCGATGGCTCCACGCCTACGTCCTTTTGCTAGGACATCTGCCATGACAATTCAACGATAGTTGGCTCCCACCGTGGGGCCAGCGCATGGTGGTTTCGAGTTCTTGAAGGGCAACTTTGAAGGGATCAAAGGATACGCTGTGGGCCGGATGACCAAGAGTCGTCGGGGCAAGCTCTACATCGATAATGCGGGTTGTGGCCCCGAGGCCAGCCCAATTAAGTACGGGTACCGGATCCCCTTCGGCGGAATTCATGCCTTTTTTACAGAAAGACTGTAAGGGAACCCCCTACAATATAATTGGTGCAACAAACCCAAATTGCAATTACCATGCCTTGAACCTGGGTGGGTGGAAATTCATGTCTTCATCATCTGTGACACCCAAAAAATTTTGGCCTTGTTTTATTAATTAAGATTTTGCCAGGAATTAAAACTTTTACTTTCTGGGCTCCCTTTTTATTTTTGAACCATTATCTCCCTTGTTAATATGGAATTTTTCCCCCAAAGTGAAAACATTTCAAATATGTTATTGGACTTGTTTAACCTCTCAAGAAAAACTTTTCTTTTATCAGTATAACCAATTACTTAATCAATTTGCTTGATCTTTATTTTCTTGAAAAATGGTTTTCCAAGGATATATGGCCATAATTGAACTACAACCATTTGATAAGTTCATTCAAAAATCCCACAAAAATTTGGAGATGTCATGTGATGTTTTTAGATCACTTTTATACAAAAATATATTTTATTCATGTAATATTTTGAGCTCTGCATCAATTTTTCTTCTCTGGTCCAGAGTGCAACTTTGCACTACAACCCATCTAGATATTTCTTTCTGGCCTCCACCAAAATTATGGGATGTTGGTAGTAGCATATGATTCAACATTATGCAAAAACCTAGTGCTGTTCTTTGAAAATTTTGAGTGAATCAACCTCTTTTCCATTCTGGTCCAGCCTTGTGATTTCTACCGCAACCCTATTTATTTTTGCTCCAGTAACCTTGTGCCTTCTCCTACTTGTAAACAGCCCTACCAAACCCCTAAGTCCAGGAGCATGCACCCACTGGCATATTTTTGGTCCATAAAATAATGCCATTCACATCCTGTCCAGATTTGAAGTTCAGCAAAACTTGCACTAGCAAGTTTCTCCTTTTGTCCAAATGACCTCACCACTCTCTCTTGCATCTAAGGAGACCTTTATCTGGAGATTTTGGCCACCCCAAGTATTGCCTAGATGCCCTTGGCGTTTTGACAAACACCCTGTGGGCATAGCCAGATTTGGCATGGATTCAAGTCTACATTGTGAACTTGGCCACCTGACCTAACCACCATGTCCATTCACCCTCTAACTAACCCTAACCTAGCCTTGTTTCTTCCCAGCCTCAACCGCGACCTCTAGCATGCTTTAGCATTTCGTCGAGCACGTTGAGTGCGTGCACGGGATGCACCCAGAGCGCGCGTATTGCACGTGTCGCGCCCGAGTCGCCACGTCGTGCCCCTAGTTTTTCCTGCACCAGAGAGCCGCGCCACGCACTCCCCCTCTCAACGCAACACGCCAAGCAGGCCCTGGTGCCCTGCAGCACCGCCGTCAGAGCCGCTTGGCGGCATGCCCGTGGCCGCATCCGCCACCGCCATGGGCAGCGCCACCCAAGCCACCCCGGCTCGCCACCTACCCCTGGGAGCCGCAGGAGCTTATCTCCTCGCTCGTCGGCTAGCTCTCGTCGCCTCCACGTTGCCCTGCAAGCTACAGAGAGGCTGTTCACCAGCATCCTCATCCACCGCCGCGGAACCGACCTCGTCGCGCTATAAATGGAGGTCCCCGAGCTCCCCCGAGCACACAGGCAACCTCAAGACACCCCATTGGCGCTCCCCTAGCTTGCATTCGACCCGGGGAGGCCTCCTTCCTCATCTCCGGCAACCGCAGCCGCCGCCATTGCCCCGGCCCTTCCAACGCCACCAGGGCCTCCCCCTCTCCGTTCTCTTCACCAAGAGCTTCCTCTTACTCCCGTGAACCAATTCCCCTGCTCGATTTTGATCACGGCTCACCGCGGGAGAAAAATCACCTGGCCCGACGGCCTCCGTCCGCCGCGAAGCTCGCCGCCGGCAACTCCGTCCACCCCTGAGACCATAATGACTACCGGAGTGGCCACCTCGATCCCCTGAGCCCACAGGTGACCTCCGTTTCCCGAACGGTGCCGCCGTTCGCCGGCGAGCATCGCCGGAGTCCCGCCCCCTCTCGGGTAGAGGAAGGAGAGGGAATGGCGACTGGTCAAACCTGACCAGTGGGCCCCCTAGACCCACTGTCAGTGACCCTGTACCTATCCACGTGGGTTAAGTGAAGGCGTAATCCACCCCAGTACGTTTCCCCCACTCCGAGAGCGTATTTCCCTCTGAAACGTTTTCTTTTCTGTTTTATTTTAAATAACAGATTTTGACCACAACTTTGACTGCCTATAACTTTTTAAATATAACTCCAAATGAATTGATTCTTTTTCCTACATCTCTCAAATTCTGTCTAGTTTATTTTAAGATTTATTTGAAAATTTTCCAAACAACTTTTTTGTACTGTTTTTGAAATATGTGTTATTTGCATATTTTTGAAAATAGGATTTTGGAAGAGAAGAAAGCTTTCAAAAGATTTGGAGTGCACCCTGCCCTTCCACACCATGAAGGCAAGCATTCTGAACCACGGAATAACATTTTTGGTGTGTTAGTTGACACGTTTATAACACCACCTTATATCGGAGAACTTGTTATTTCATGTGATATGATCATTTGCGTGAATGCATATTAGTGATTTCCTTGCTGTTGGAAATGAATATACTTGTGATGGTAATCATCCTCATGTTCCTTGCATGCATGCCGGAAAGGAATCCGGGAAAGCCTTTGCCTTGGGTAGGAGTGAGCTTGTCGCCGGTCCCCGTCGGGACGGTTATGTCCGATATGGCATGGTAAGGTATATTGAGTGGTGATTTTGTTGGTTGAAATATATTTGTTATACATGTCATGCAGGGAATGTATAAACCTCCTGCATCGACCGTAGATCGAGTCTTGTTCCAGTAACCCCCATACTTGCTATGTACTACCACTTGTCCCTGCCGCAGATAGGGTATGGTTCAGTAAGTCGTCAACCCCTTTCAAGCACACACCATACAGAGAGGCCATGGTGGAAGATATCGGTTGTAGCCGGTAGGCAGGCCACCTGGTCCGGGGGCATGTGTGTTTCCGGTTGGGACCGAGAGGGGAGGCCACCCCTTAGAGCGCGCGATATAAATTTGATCCCATGCTACGCGAGGTTGTAGCCTCCCCACTTAGAGTTTTGCTTAACAAGTGTCATGGGTGATTCTAGACACCGATGAGTTAAGCTGGTGTGTGCAAGTTAGGCGTGTTTTCAACTAAAAGGCCGTAGACGGAATTAGTCCCGATGGACTAAAGGAATCCGTTACTCGTGGGTAAAGAGTACACCCTCTGCAGAGATTAAACCTATTCGAATAGCCGTGTCCATGGTTAAGGATTACAGTCTGGGATGGGTCAAGTGTTGGTCTTAGTGTCGGTCTTCGGAGGTGAAATATTGTTAAACCAAACTTGGATACCGACTGGTTACTTGTGAGGACCATGATTATTATTTTGTGATGGACTAACCTGTTGCATTATTTGTATTATTGAGTATCCCTGGGACGGTTCTACCTCCTGGATATTCATTGTGATTATTTATCTTATAAGCCCTTTATGTGGTGTCGCTCAGACTCCCGACTGTGGCATTTCTTTTATAAGCCCTTTATGTGGTGTCGCCCAGACGCCCGACTGTGGCATTTCTTTTAAAGCCCTTTATGTGGTGTCGCCCAGACGCCCGACTGTGGCATTTCCTTTAAAGCCCTTTATGTGGCGTCGCTCAGACACCCGACTGTGGCATTTCTCTTATAAGCCCTTTGTGTGGTGTCGCTCAGACGCCCGACTGTGGCATTTCTTTTAAAGCCCTTTATGTGGTGTTGCTCAGACGCCCGACTGCGGCATTTTATTCCCACTCTATTACTGCTTATTCATGTTGCATGAAAATAACCTGCTTGCATGCATAAAAGATGTTTTATTTATGACTGACGATGTGATCATGGAATTTTTCGGTGCATGATTATCAATTTTATTATACCTGTGTTCTTAATTTTTGCGAGTACATTCAAAGTACTCACTGGCTTGTCCCTGGCTATTGTCTTGGCCAGATTGCTTGCTTGGAGAGGAGCGTGGCGATGACAGCCTCGGGACCTAAGCAACGGTGATAGCAGCCTCGCGAAGATAGGAGTTAACCTGGTCAGCTGTTCCTGTGGGAAATGGAGTCCCATAGACACTGATGCCTCACAAACCGCTTCTGCCATCGACCACTAGAAAACCATTTGTTGTACTCACAGGCCAGAATGGTCTTGTACTACATATTTTGTATTTTGCTTGGAATTTCTGTATCAAGTTGGAGCCTCATCAGCTAACAGTAATCCTAGGGCTGATGAGCACGACGGTCTTTTTCTGGAAATTTATACCCGGAAAACCCGGTCGTGACAGACTTGGTATCAGAGCCAGGCTGACCATTGGCTAATCCTATCTTAGCCGGGTCTATAAACTTAGGCAAACCAACCCACCAAACCATAACCAAACCCCAGCCAAGCTTCTCGTGCAAGATAGCCACATAGTGACCCAACACCTTTTGGCAGTCGGTGCCCAACCTATCAACCTAACATGTCGCTCATGCGCCAGTGATCAAATCCTAAATAGTCCTTTCTTGCAAGCATGCGAAGGAAGACTCCGTCCCCTTTTCCTATAAAAAAGGGGCACGCTAGCCCCAACACAGCACAGCACAACCTCTACCCCAAACCAAGCTACAATGCCTGGCCCTGTCGTGCACAATGAGACCACAACAACCAACCTTGGAGGCTTTGTGACCATACTCGCAAACCTCACCCGTCGTGCCTATGCGTTAGAAGAGCCCCCAGAATATGTTGTGTACCAACGACCCATGAGCGGTGAGAACCGTCAATTCTGGGCCACTGTACACATCTACGGTAGGGGTCTAGAGCCCGAGCGCCCCTACAGGTTCACCGGAAGGACAACTTCCTTTGAGCTTCAAGCCATCCAACTAGCTGCTCGAGAGGATATAGTTCATCTCCGGCACTTGTCGCCCAGAGTTAACTGTCGCTCGTTCCACTACTACCCCATACGTGAAGGGTATGGTAGACCACCCCAAGTTGCCAACAGAGATCATGAGACGGATCCTACGTTGTTGCACCTAGTGCGCTATGTAAGTGCACTAGAGGAACTGTGCGATCAAATCACTATTGATCTAATCGCAGCTCGTGGAGAGCTGGTTCGTCGAGCCCCGGCGAGAGAAGAGAACGAGCCCAACGCCGACAACCCAGTCGTGCTGTTTGGACACCCGATCAAGTCCCTGAGGCCTGCCCCAGCCATCGGCCAAGGTGCTACGATAACCCCAGAAGTGCTTCGTCGCATATTGGGAGCACACTCCAACGGGATTGTGGCCAACAATCCCCGAGATGGTCCTCATCGCTACCCCGAGCCTGCAGCCCCTCAACCCACTCCAGCTAATTTCGACGACGAGACCCGTGGAGGAGCCTCAAGGCATGCCCGCTTGGATGTAAACGAGGTAGACTAAGTCACCCGAGTCGTATCGAGTCCCAGTGTACCCTCGCTTTGTAATCGTGTGGCCTTGTAATTTAATGCCACCTGTTGTCGTGCCTCTGTTTTAATGGTAGCCTTGCCTGGATACGCCAGTATGCAGTATAAGATTTCTATCCCGGACACAGTTACCAAAAATCACCCCGTCAACCCCACAGTAACACATCACTATAGTGAAATGTGTGAATCTGTGGCTTGACCCCGACCCTTGGAACAGAGCTGAAAATTTTCTTTACCATTCACCTCGGTAAAAATGACCGAGCTCCGGTGCTATAAAAAGGCCACTGCGTGACCTTGCCAAGCACCTCTCACCTTGTGCACCACCCTCACAACCATTTCTTGCCATGCCGAGCCCTAGCATTTATCTGAGAACCCCAAATGCAACCCCAGGTAGTTTTGTCAAGATATTGCGGGATTTTACCTGCAGTACCATGGGCGCTACCCAGCCACCCCAGTACGAGCTGTTCAAATCGAGAATTACTCCTTCCACCTCGAGATATTGGGCAGCAGTACACATCCTTCCCATAAACTCAAACCAAGATCCAACGGAGGTCTCCTTCGTGGGGAAATCTATGCCAACCCCACATATGGCCATAGAAGCTGTTGCATACGAAGCACTTGCTCGCCTTCGATTCGCGGTACCCTATGCCAGCGAACGAGGGTATTATTACTTCCCGAGCCGTGCAGCACCTGGAGGAGTGACATCTTTTCCCGGTGGACGAATTGAGAGAGACCCAGTCCTGGCCAACCTTGTCCAGTACGTCATCGCTCAAGAGCGTTTAACCCAACGTGTGATGGGTTATCTCCAGAGGCTCGCAGATTTAAATCCTCAGATCGCCATCGGCAGAACACTAAGGCCCGACCAGGAGAGACACGTGCATCGACTAGTCAATCCACTTCCCCCGATATAAGAGGAGTGTATCCCAGTACCAGAGACGTTTTCTAGGGACCCCGTCCAGTTACCATTCCCATTTTAGACGTCGCTGTGGTGTTCATTATTGCAACATTTATTTATGTGTGTGACTTATGCGTGATACCCTGAGTTTGTACGACGAGTCAATTATTTGGCTTCTACTAATGTGTGTAGTTTTTGTTGTGGTTTATGCTCCTTTAAATTAACTGTTTTTCCCTCGCAAAATCCTGGAGTGAGATTTCTTTTTCCTGAGTTGCTACATCTGCACCTTCTCACGGCGTGGATTAATTAATTTCACACAGCACCACGGCAGCAGACTCACAACCATAATCATTCGAACACATACACTGTTTGCAAAACATTGCAACGGTGTTACATCCAGCTAATCACCCCCTAACAACGGTTAGCACCCGACACACCCCATCTACTCCTCGTGATCACCACCACTGTGGAGAGCCAACACCCGAGCAGCAGCGTTGCGACGCTCATCAAGGATCATCGCGCACAGGAGCACGGAGAGCCCCAACAGTGTCGCCAGCCCTACGCATATCAGGATCGCAAACCAGTCCCGCATCGCCTCCGCCATTAGAGCCTAACCCGAGCTTTAGTAAGAAGTAATGGAGGAAGGAGGAGGAGAAGTGAGGCCAGGTGTGAAGAAGGAGAAAGGGGCACCCCGGCCGTTTTATAGCTCGAGCTCGGTGTATGGTGGGTGAAGTCCACCAATGCCGCTCGTCGCCGATCGCCGGTGTCTGGAGACGAATCCGCGAGCAGTGCCGACAGCGCGCTGGCCCGCGAGGTGAGTGCACGCTGCACCGGCAGCTAGCACACCGCGCACTACCGCGGTACGACCTAGATGCCCTACGTGCTAGACGTCGCCGGTGGAGAAAGCGCGGGAAAGCGCGCGGAAGAGAGGAAGAAGAGAGAACCAGAGGGAGAAGAAGAAGCTGACAGTGGGCCCTGGGTCCACCTATCGGCCAGAGAGAGCACTGTGCTCTCGAGTACGACCAGCGTATATTTAAATTTAGAAGTTGTTCTAAATTTATATCCAGCGTAGAAATCTCACGTTTTGTCCCGAACCGTAGGTTTTTCCACGCAGCACCAGTTTTCACACTATGGTTTTTCACCACTTATTGCCCTCTCACTGTAGCCACATTTTTACTGCTCATAGTTTTTCTTAAAACAACTTTTAACAAATCTCGAGGACGAGATTTTTCTTAAGGGGGGTAGTGTTGTGACACCCAAAAATTTTTGGCCTTGTTTTATTAATTGAGATTTTGCCAGGAATTAAAACTTTTACTTTCTGGGCACCCTTTTTTTTGAACCATTATCTCCCTTGTTAATATGGAGTTTTTTCCCCCAAAGTGAAAACCTTTCAAATATGTTATTGGACTTGTTTAACCTCTCAAGAAAAACTTTTCTTTTATCAGTATAACCAATTACTTAATCAATTTGCTTGATCTTTATTTTGTTGAAAAATGGTTTTCCAAGGATATATGGCCATAATTGAACTACAACCATTTGATAAGTTCATTCAAAAATCCCACAAAAATTTGGAGATGTCATGTGATGTTTTTAGATCACTTTTATACAAAAATATATTTTATTCATGTAATATTTTGAGCTCTGCATCAATTTGTCTTCTCTGGTCCAGAGTGCAACTTTGCACTACAACCCATCTAGATATTTCTTTCTGGCCTCCACCAAAATTATGGGATGTTGGTAGTAGCATATGATTCAACATTATGCAAAAACCTAGTGTTGTTCTTTGAAAATTTTGAGTGAATCAACCTCTTTTCCATTCTGGTCCAGCCTTGTGATTTCTACTGCAACCCTATTTATTTTTGCTCCAGTAACCTTGTGCCTTCTCCTACTTGTAAACATCCCTACCAAACCCCTAAGTCCAGGAGCATGCACCCATTGGCATATTTTTGGTCCATGAAATAATGCCATTCACATCCTGTCCAGATTTGAAGTTCAGCAAAACTTGCACTAGCAAGTTTCTCCTTTTGTCCAAATGACCTCACCACTCTCTCTTGCATCTAAGGAGACCTTTATCTGGAGATTTTGGCCACCACAAGTATTGCCTAGATGCCCTTGGAATTTTGACAAACACCCTATGGGCATAACCAGATTTGGCATGGATTCAAGTCTACACTGTGAACTTGGCCACCTGACCTAACCACCATGTCCATTCACCCTCTAACTAACCCTAACCTAGCCCTGTTTCTTCCCAGCCTCAACCGCGACCTCTAGCATGCTTTAGCATTTCGTCGAGCACGTTGAGTGCGTGCACGGGACGCGCCCAGAGCGCGCGTATTGCACGTGCCGCGCCCGAGTCGCCACGTCGTGCCCCTAGTATTTCCCGCACCAGAGAGCCGCGCCACGCACTCCCCCTCTCACCGCAACACGCCAAGCAGGCCCTGGTGCCCTGCAGCACCACCATCAGAGCCGCTTGGCGGCATGCCCGCAGCCGCATCCGCCACCGCCATGGGCAGCGCCGCCCAAGCCACCCCGGCTCGCCACCTTCCCCTGGGAGCCGCAGCAGCTTATCTCCTCGCTCGTCGGCTAGCTCTCGTCGCCCTGCAAGCTACAGAGAGGCGGTTCGCCGGCATCCTCATCCACCGCCGTGGAACCGACCTCGTCGCGCTATAAATGGAGGTCCCCGAGCTCCCCTGAGCACACAGGCAACCTCAGGACACCCCATTGGCGCTCCCCTAGCTCGCATTCGACCCGGGGAGGCCTCCTTCCTCATCTCCGGCAACCGCAGCCGCCGCCATTGCCCCGGCCCTTCCAACGCCACCAGGGCCTCCCCCTCTCCGTTCTCTTCACCAAGAGCTTCCTCTTACTCCCGTGAACCAGTTCCCCTGCTCGATTTTGATCAGGGCTCACCGCGGGAGGAAAATCACCTTGCCCAACGGCCTCCGTCCGCCGCGAAGCTCGCCGCCGGCAACTCCGTCCACCCCTGAGATCATAACGACTACCGGAGTGGCCACCTCGATCCCCTGAGCCCACAGGTGACCTTCGTTTCCCAAACGGTGCCGCCGTTCGCCGGCGAGCATCGCCGGAGTCCCGCCCCCTCTCGGGCAGAGGAAGGAGAGGGAAAGGCGACTGGTCAAACCTGACCAGTGGGCCCCCTGGACCCACTGTCAGTGACCCTGTACCTATCCATGTGGGTTAAGTGAAGGCGTAATCCACCCCAGTACGTTTCCCCCACTCCAAAAGCGTATTTCCCTCTGAAACGTTTTCTTTTCTGTTTTATTTTAAATAACAGATTTTGACCACAACTTTGACTGCCTATAACTTTTTAAATATAACTCCAAATGAGTTGATTCTTTTTCCTACATCTCTCAAATTCTGTCTAGTTTATTTTAAGATTTATTTGAAAATTTTCCAAACAACTTTTTTGTACTGTTTTTGAAATATGTGTTATTTGCATATTTTTGAAAATAGGATTTTGGAAGAGAAGAAAGCTTTCAAAAGATTTGGAGTGCACCCTGCCCTTCCACACCATGAAGGCAAGCATTCTGAACCACGGAATAATATTTTTGGTGTGTTAGTTGACACGTTTATAACACCACCTTATATCGGAGAACTTGTTATTTCATGTGATATGATCATTTGCATGAATGCATATTAGTGATTTCCTTGCTGTTGGAAATGAATATACTTGTGATGGTAATCATCCTCATGTGCCTTGCATGCATGCCGGAAAGGAATCCGGGAAAGCCTCTACCTTGGGTAGGAGTGAGCTTGTCGCCGGTCCCCGTCGGGACGGTTATGTCCGGTATGGCATGGTAAGGTATATTGAGTGGTGATTTTGTTGCTTGAAATATATTTGTTATACATGTCATGCAGGGAATTTATAAACCTCCTGAGTCGACCGTAGATCGAGTCTTGTTCCAGTAACCCCCATACTTGCTATGTACTACCACTTGTCCCTGCCGCAGGTAGGGTATGGTTCAGTAAGTCGTCAACCCCTTTCAAGCACACACCGTACAGAGAGGCCATGGTGGAAGATATCGGTTGTAGCCGGTAGGCAGGCCACCTGGTCCGGGGGCATGGGTGTTTCCGGTTGGGACCGAGAGGGGAGGCCACCCCTTAGAGCGCGCGATATAAATTTGATCCCATGCTACGCGAGGTTGTAGCCTCCCCACTTAGAGTTTTGCTTAACAAGTGTCGTGGGTGATTCCAGACACCGATGAGTTAAGCTGGTGTGTGCAAGTTAGGCGTGTTTTCAACTAAAAGGTCGTAGACGGAATTAGTCCCGATGGACTAAAGGAATCCGTTACTCGTGGGTAAAGAGTACACCCTCTGCAGAGATTAAACCTATTCGAATAGCCGTGTCCATGGTTAAGGATTACAGTCTGGGATGGGTCAAGTGTTGGTCTTAGTGTCGGTCTTTGGAGGTGAAATATTGTTAAACCAAACTTGGATACCGACTGGTTACTTGTGAGGACCATGATTATTATTTTGTGATGGACTAACCTGTTGCATTATTTGTATTATTGAGTATCCCTGGGACGGTTCTACCTCCTGGATATTCATTGTGATTATTTATCTTATAAGCCCTTTATGTGGTGTCGCTCAGACGCTCGACTGTGGCATTTCTTTTATAAGCCCTTTATGTGGTGTCGCCCAGACGCCCGACTGTGGCATTTCTTTTAAAGCCCTTTATGTGGTGTCGCTCAGACGCCCGACTGTGGCATTTCTTTTAAAGCCCTTTATGTGGTGTCGCCCAGATGCCCGACTGTGGCATTCCCTTTAAAGCCCTTTATGTGGCGTCGCTCA
>NC_041386.1:296085919-296131578 GCF_002162155.2 Triticum dicoccoides | reverse complement strand
CCCTTTTTGTGGTGTCGCCTAGACGCCCGACTGTGGCATTTATTTTAAAGCCCTTTATGTGGTGTCGCTCAGACGCCCGACTGCGGCATTTTATTCCCACTCTATTACTGCTTATTCATGTTGCATGAAAATAACCTGCTTGCATGCATAAAAGATGTTTTATTTATGATTGACGATGTGATCATGGAATTTTTCAGTGCATAATTATCAATTTTATTATACCTGTGTTCTTAATGTTTGCGAGTACATTCAAAGTACTCACTGGCTTGTCCCTGGCTATTGTCTTGGCCAGATTGCTTGCTTGGAGAGGAGCGTGGCGATGACAGCCTCGGGACCTAAGCAATGGTGATAGCAGCCTCACGAAGATAGGAGTTAACCTGGTCAGCTGTTCCTGTGGGAAATGGAGTCCCACAGGCACTGATGTCTCACAAACCGCTTCCGCCATCGACCACTAGAAAACCATTTGTTGTACTCACAGGCCAGAATGGTCTTGTACTACATATTTTGTATTTTGCTTGGAATTTCTGTATCAAGTTGGAGCCTCATCAGCTAACAGTAATCCTGGGGCTGATGAGGACGACGGTCTTTTTCTAGAAATTTATACCCGGAAAACCCGGTCGTGACATCATCAAGATTGGCGAACCGGGCCCCGAGCCGGACATCTACACCAACATCCTCAAGACGGCTCAGGGTGCACGACCCGCCCGAGTTCAACCATCCATAAAGCGGGCCTTCGTTGGATTCATCCATGGGGCAGAATTTGAGGAAGGGTCCGTGTCTAGTGGTGAGGGAGTCCTGGATTAGGGGGTATGCGGACAGCCGAACTATATCCTTTGGCCGGACTGTTGGACTATGAAGATACAAGATTGAAGACTTCGTCCCGTGTTCGGATGGGACTCTCCTTGGCGTGTAAGGCAAGCTTGGCAATTCGGATATGTAGATCTCCTTCCTTGTAACCGACTCTGTGTAACCCTAGCGCCCTCAGGTGTCTGTATAAACAGGAGGGTTTAGTCCGTAGAGAGAACAACAATCATACCATAGGCTAGCTTCTAGGGTTTAGCCTCTTCGATCTCGTGGTAGATCAACTCTTGTAATACTCATGTCATCATGATCAATCAAGCAAGAGTAGGGTTTTACCTCCATCAAGAGGGCCTGAACCTGGGTAAAAACATCGTGTCCCCCGTCTCCTTTTACCATCCACCTGGACGCACAGTTCGGGACCCCCTACCCGAGATCCGCCGGTTTTGACACCGACATTGGTGCTTTCATTGAGAGTTCCACTGTGCCCTCACCGTAAGGAAGGTTGCCTCGTCTCGTTGTTAAAAACAACATTACTGCTGGGGGAGCCCTGGCAGTCGGCCAAACTCTCCGGCTAGGTAGTTTCATCATGACTACCCGTTCGGCTGCTGCACCGACAATGACTTCTCGGGTCATCGAAAACAGCCTCCATGTCGGCTCGGAATTTGCTGTCACATCCCTAGCTTATGGTACTGCCTGGGGTTTTGCATCTTGTTGCATCATGTTTAAATTCTGTTTAAGTTGAAATGGGGATGTTCAAACCCTAGCACCAAATGGAAATCAACTAGGTTCAATCCAAAATCTTTTTCAAATAACCCAAAATGCCCTTTGAAAATGTTCATGATTTCCGATAAAGGTGAAATCCTTTGCCAAAAATGATGAATATATTTCCAGGACATTCTGGATCTTTGAATTAACTCATATCGTATTTGAATTGGAGCATTTAAATCCTATAAATATTTTTAAATGCTCTAATAATTCTGAAACTAGTTTTGGGTTGTTGGAAATAATCCAAACACTGCCCACCATTATTTTCAGGATTTTACAAAATGGATTAGTATTTGTACTAATTCAAAACAGAACAGAAGAAAATAGAAAACAAAAAGAGAAGATGGAGAGGGAACTAACCAGGGACACCTACATGTGTTACCTGTAGGCCTAGCCCACCTGGCAGCCCAGCCACCTGGCCGGCCCATCGAGGGCAGGGGCGTCTTCTTCCTCCTGCCAGAAGGCAGAGGAGAAGACAGCCACGGCGCTGCGGCGTGCCACGCCGGTAGCTGCCTGCCTGGCTGCCCCCTCATCGCCCTGGACTCCCTCCGTGATGCCACGCACTCCCTCTCGACCTCCTCACTCTCTCCCTGGACCCCTCCCCCTCCTCTGCTCTCTCCCGCAGCACCACCGAGTGGATCTCACCGCCGCGCTCACTGCCACCGCGGCCACAGCCATCCCCGAACCTCTCCGACACAACCCTGAGCTCCGAAACAACGTCGTAGTCCTCCCCGAGGAACCACAGATGCCAGACGCCCTGGAGCACCCTCACCGACACCATCGTCGTCCTCTGCACCGACGGCCGCTGTCAACCGATTCGTCGTCACCAAGCCGTCCCCGAGCACGCTAGGATCACCGATGACATTGCCTTGAGCTCCTCTACTGAACCCCCCTTCCCCGTGCTTGATAAACTAGCATAGCCCCCATCTCTGTCGATGCCGAGACCTCGCCGGTGCTGGTCATGTCACCGCCGTCATTTTAGCTCACCTCCATCCAAGATGAGCACGTCACCGCGCTCAGGAAGCGACCAGGAGCCTAACGCACACGCTAACTTGCCCTCCCGTGCCCCACAGCGCCAACCCCGCACTCACTCGAACTCCAGCGCCGCGTGAGCTCACTTTCGGCAAGCTCCGACCACCCCACGACCTCCCACCTGCTCCGTTGGATGCGCGGGCACATGGGCTACCTCCTGGTGCCTTTTTCCGCCGCTCCCGTGGCCTCCCGGTGTGTTTCCGCCGTGGCCAGAGGTCACCGGCGACTAACTCTGGCGGGCTGACATGTCTGGCTTAATTAGCCACTAACCACCATGTTCAGTTTAACACTAGACACTGACATGTGGGCACTACCACTGACAGAATTAGTTCAGGAATAATCTAATATCAAATAACCATGTTTAACCTCCTGTGTCACTGACGTGCGGGTCCCAGCCGTCAGGTTTGACTTGGACCCTCTCTGTTGACCTGCTGACGTCACACCGATGTCATGCTGACGCAGTAAGTCATTTTTTGGATTTAAAATAATCCAGAAATTCCAGAAAATGTCTAGAACTTCTAAAAATCGTAGAAAATAATCTATAGCTCAGAATGAAATAATTTATATATGAAAAATGATCAAAAAAATTCAATCTATCCATCTGTACCATTTTCATGCATGTTTGAACAACTTAACCTCACTGTTTAGTCCAAAACATGATAATGCACTATTTGAATTCATAGTTTGAATTTGAATTTGAACCTTGAGTTCAAATCAACCCAAACCTTTATGTTACTAGTTGCATTAGCTCAAATCACAAAATATTGTCATGTCATGATCATGCATCATATTTTGCATTGCATTGATTGTGCTCTTCCTTGTTTGCCGGTAATTGTCCCCTCTCGGTAGACACTGCTCCAACGCTGTGATCGTTGACACTGATGAAGACTCAATGTTATCTTCAGAAGTGCCAGGCAAACAAAACCCCCTTGTTCATTCCGATACAATCCCACACTCTCGCTCCTGCTCTCTTTTACTGCATTCGGGCAACAACATTTCAACTGTTACATGTTGCGGTAGTTGAACCCCTTTCCTCTATATGACCTGTCATTGACATAGTAAATAGATGAAACCCACTAGCATGAGTAGGAGTTGTTTGAGCCCTGATGTGCCTACTCATTCATGTTTGTTTGTCATGCCTGCTACTGCTTAGAGTTGAGTCGGGTCTGATTCATCGGGGATGAATTGGAATGTGGTGAACATGTCCTACTGTTGAGAGCTAAGTGTGTGAACACGATTTGGTAAAGGTAGCGGTGAGAGGCCATGTAGGAGTACATGATGGGTTGTCTCATTGTAGCCGTTCTTAGGAACTGAGTTCTGTGTCTGTGATCCATGAACGGTTACTACCACACATTGGGTTCCGGTAACTCGGCCCCTCTCGGCTTATTAATCAACTCAATCTCTGTCCAGGAGTTGCAACTAGATTTTGGTGTTTGTAGGTAGTGTTAGTAGTCTACCAAGTGGCACCCGGTACAGGTGGGCTTGGGACAGACTAGGCACAGTGGCACGGTGTACCAAGTGGCACCCGGATGGTGGGCTTCGGAACCCTGCACACATCGTTTGGGGCCGTGAGCAACACCCCGGCCGGATCTCCTTGCGGATGGAACCCGAATACGTGATAAACATGGACTAGAGACTTGTTGGTTAGTCAGGTCATGGCCGACACCCTCGCCCAGCTTCCGCTTGAAGGTTGGTGAGGTACATGACGTGTACAGGGCGATAAGTGGCGAGAGCGTGTGTGAAGAATTACACCCCTGTAGGGTTATCATTATCTATTCGAATAGCCGAATTCCTCGGATATGGAAACTTGGACCCCTTGCATAGTTCATAGACAAGTGAAAGTGGATACTCTAAAATGCGCAAGATAAGCGTGAGTGCTATGGATGGCATTCTCGTAGGGAGACGGGAGCGGATCCATAGTGGTGTATTGACATGGTGAATATGTGGACTCGTGTGCGCCACCTCAAAAGAGTTACTTGCAGTCGCAGTTCAGGATAGCCACCAAGTCAAAGCTGGCTTGCTGCAGTTAAACTCCACCATCCTTTCGTTGATAATGATGCATATGTAGTTAGTTCTGATGTAAGTCTTGCTGAGGACATTTGTACTCACATTTTCTTAATTTATGTTTTTGCAGAGACACTTCAATCTCGCTAGTAGTTCCACGTGGACTTCGACGTTTAGCTTGTAACCTCAGCTACGATCTTGTACCCTTGGGAGGGTCTGGTAGATAGTCAGGCTCCTCAGCCTTCTTCATTTTTAGTTGTCTGTACTCAGACAAGTTAAGCTTTCGCATGTGCTTTGACTTGTATGCTCTGAATGTTGGGTCATGAGACCCATGTTTGTAATATCTCGCTCCTCGGAGCCCAATGAATAAATACTTGAGTCGTAGAGTTATGTTGTGATGCCTTGTTGTATTTACACATATCGAGCATATTGTGTGTATGATTGAAATGCTTGGAATGTGTGGGATCCGACAACCTAGTTGTTTATCCTTGGTAGCCTCTCTTATGGGGAAATGTAGTCTTGTGCTTCCATGAGCCATAGTAGTCCGCTACAGCCTGGTTAACCAGAGTCCTGCTAGCCCAACACTACTACTCCGGAGCACTTGACTGGCCGGCATGTGATTCACTTCGTTCCTGCATCTGTCCCTTCGGGGAAATGTCATGCGGTGACATCCGGAGTCCTGCCTAGCCTGCTACAGCCCGGGTTCCCGGAGCCCTGTTAGCCTAATGCTACAGCCCGGATTCACACGCTCCTGACCGACATGCTCGATGTTGATTCATGTATGCCTGTCCCCATAAGTTAGTGCCACTTTGGGTTCACGACTAGTTATGTCGGCCCGGGTTCTCTGTCATATGGATGCTAGCGACACTATCATATACGTGAGCCAAAAGGCGCAAACGGTCTCGGGCCATGGTAAGGCGACACCCGTGGGAATACCGTGCGTGAGGTTGCAAAGTGATATGAGGTGTTACTGGCTAGATCGGTGTGACTTAGAATCGGGGTCCTAACCGCTTTGGTATCAGAGCCTGACTGCCTGTAGGATTACCAAGCCAAGCTGGTCGAAGTCGTCTCCAGAAATGCTTTAGTTATGTAAGGGAATTGATTGTGGAAGGGAACGTAAGGCTCTTTTTATTCCTGATCCTCATGACCTTCTGATCTGAGTCATCTTATCTTTCTTACGGGGTTAAGAACTAGGCTTCTCTTCAATCTCTGAGGATGACGTGTTACTAAACCGTAGTTGCCTAGGATTGTTGAGTTCAAGCCTCAGTTCAGTTCCTACTACTTCCATATGTTCAGAGCTGGCCTTAGAACCTTGATATTGTGATGTTGAGTGGTTATGCCACCATTTTGCAAGATGTCTGAAATCGTTTTGAGCATTTACAGCCGTTATGCTGTCCGAGTCATCCCAGGTTTCTAAACAGTCTGATGCATTTGCAAATCTCTTTATCCCGTTTCTGATGTCCTTTTGTGCCAGATTAAGCACACTAATCGGTCTGTTGAGCTACTCCATTGCCTTGACATATATGTTGGAGCTAGTATTATGACCCTAGGCATTCTAGCAAACCACCCACTAATCTAGCAATGCTTTATATCCCCAGTGTGAAAATTCTGGCCACCTTTCTTGAAAGCATCCTGCGATGCTACTTAGTAGTAGGTATTCTACTCCTGGGTTTCTGAACCTGAGATTCACCCTACTTACTTCATGTTGATAGTGTTGCTAGTTCCTTTAAGATATTAGTAACCTTTGCGATAGTCCTCGAGGTCCGTGGTATTTCCTTCTTCCAAATACCATGAACCATTAAGGCAGAAGTTTTTGAACCAAAAGATCACCATTAGAGTACTCCTGAGGAGTTCTCCATCCATAATTGTGATTCTGCCAGTTCTACCTTTCTGCATGGGTTATCCACAAGAAATATGTTGAACTCGTTCGACATACTAATCTATGCATCCACAACTCAGAAAGTTATATGTTCCTTTGAGTTGTCCCCTTCAGTTATATTTTGACCTTCATCTATCAATTCATAGTCAGGAGTAGTCGTGCACTCGTGTTATCGATGCCTATTACTCTTGTGGTTTATCAAGCCATTCTATTCCAGAATGACTAGCAGAAACACACTCCAGTACCTCATCCATATCCAGGATTGGGTGAAAGCAGTTGTAATCTGCAAATCAAATGCCAATCTAGCTTTTGATTCTGTTCTACCTTGGTGTATTACCATCTTTATATCAAGAATGTCAAGGAAATTGCACACCATCCTATGAACTGTTGATACGGTGATACTTCTTGCCATCATTATTCATTCCTTGGTCCCCATGTTATTGTAACCGGAACGCCAACAAGTGAATTGTGATGTGTGAAATCAATACTCCTAGCAACCATGTTGCTTGGTAGTTAATGGACAACAATCTCATTCTTAGCGAGTTGGTTATTCAATCATCATCCTGGGATTGATCGTATTACCTAGTCCATTTTTCCTGGTGCACTCTTCGGTCAACGAGTTAGGATTGTATCAATCCCTCGCTCTTCCTGATCATATCGTCTTGCCTTGAAAAGCAAGATTGTTCTCGAGCATAGTAACATATCGGTGGTTCGTGATTTTCCGGATATCTTCACGGAAGTATCACTAGGTCGTCCCCTGACCGATATATGGAGTTCGTGATCAAATTGGTTTCTTGTAAACTAGCCATTCTCCAAGAATCTGTGTTGGATACCCCCGAGCTAGTTGGTTAAGCTAAAAAACAACTTGGAGAGTTGGAAGATAAAAGCTTGTCTGACTTAGTTCATCTCTAAGGGATATCCTTGTGTTTGTGTGTGTTAATTGAAGAAAGACGATATCTTCATCAATTCGTCCTCATGATAAGTTATTGGATCTATTGTCTTGTCCAAACTTTGATTTGAGTGTGGGCTATCCTCAAATCAAATCAGAACCGACAATGTTCGTAATGTTGTATTACTCGCGGTTGTCGAGCATACACCATTATATCTTTTGGGTCTGACCAATGCTATTACTTTGTTCACATAGTTATGGAATTCCATCTATATGGAAATCTTGATAAATTGTTGTTGAGCCCATTGACAACATTTTCATCATCTCCATGATTCATGTCGAACATCCAGCTAGTGTTGGAAACTTCTAAAAAGCATTATCTTCATGTCCCGCTCATGAAGCATATGTTGGATGAAAGAAGTGACTTTCTTTGATTCACGCGCATTTGGTGCAAGTTGTCGCCATGAGTTCGAGAAAGATTGTTTTTGTTTCCTTTGCTACCATCCCAAGTCAGTCACGCAGGTGCGAAGTATGCTATGGTTTGACAGGCTCGCTACCTCCATTCCATATGTATCTCCTAGTACACAAAGCCACTGATTGATTTGTTCAAGGATAAGAAGTTCAACTGCTATTCCCGAAGGGCCCAGACGAACATGCAAAAGACTTTGTTATTTCAATGATGGTGCTAATCTGAACCCGGTATTGTTTTATTGTAAGACTACTATGTGATCATGCTTGTCTTGGATAGCGTGTTCATAGGTTTGTAATAGAACCAGCTCATGTTTTGGAGCTTGCTATCGTAGTTCATTTCTCGAGAATCTTGCAACGCCATCTCATCGACTTGTGTTGCAAACTTTCTTTTCAGACATGCTGAGTCTGAAGTATCCTATCACCAATCGGATCTGAATCTCAGGCAGATATGATGGTTGGAACATTCCCAATAGTTGCATTTTGTTCCCAGCTTGCACCGCCATTGTGCCAATTTCCCATGGGCTTCCCTTCTCGGTAGTTGTTGTCCAATATCATCTTCAAAAGTGGACTTACCATGAGTCCCATCCATTTCCGATGATAAGCAAAAATCATCCATGGTGTTGTCTTCAACAAGGTAGTCCACATCATCCATTGTAGTCCGGGTATGCCATTCCTCTGAACTTCACCAAATGATTGTTGGTGAATTTCCTTAGGCTGGTATAGAGTTTCAATGATCTCCGTATCAAAAGTAATTATTTTGCCACTTAAGGGAATAACTCTATGAATCATCTCCCCTAAGATGTCTCGTTATGGTATCATGGGCAACTTAACTCCTCGCTACCTTGAAACCGCCTCACCATCTATTGAAGAGCGGAATGGTTTCCTACCAAATCAAGCCACCACCTTCTATTTCCTATCACCCCGATGAGTGTCTCTGTCGGATTTTGGGTTCCGGCAGACCCTTGAGGTTCGAACACTGGGGTGCGCGCGGAGATTTCGTCTCCTACCTACCTGCACCCCTCCGCCTTGCAAAGATCTAAACTAAGGAAAGAGTGACGCAAGAGACACAGGGTTTATACTGGTTTGGGCCACCGTTGTGGTGTAATACCCTACTCCAGTGCGTGGTGTGGTGGATTGCCTCTTGGGCTGATGATGATGAACAATACAAGGAAGAACAGCCTCGCGAGTGTCTGTTCTTAGCTGGGGCGATGAACTGCTGGGAGGAGCTCAATCACCTTTCTCTCTATCTCTCTTTTTGATCTTCTCTATCCTTCAAACCCTCCGGCTCGGCTCTCTTCTCAGCCCCCTTGGCTCTGTGGGTGGCTGGTCCTATTTATAGAGGCTTTGGTCCTCTTCCCAAATATTGAGCGGGAAGGAAGCCAACAATGGCGGGCTAATTTGAAGGGGGACAACTAGTATCAACTATCCTAACAAAAGTAGTCTTCGCCTACGCAAAGCTCTGGTGATGACGCTGTCTTGGGCTCCATGGTGACCTCCGTCTCGTAGTCCTCCTGGTCTTGGTCTTGTTGCACCAAAACGGCAACCTTTTCCTGATGCCTCGGTACTCCGCGGCTGCGCTTGCCCCCTTTGCACCAAAGAGGAAGGGAGGACACCGTGCGGGCTGGCACCCGCCTGGCGCCTCCGGTCGTCATGGCTTGCGTCACGGGCACCTCGTGAGGTACCCTGCCTTGATCTCTCCGCCTCCTCGTGAGCCAGCCTGACGAGGTCGCGCCTGAGGAAGCTCCGCGTCATCCGCCCCGCGAGGCTTGGCCCCTCGCGAGGGTCTTGGGTTTGTGTTGGTGAAGATGGGCCGCGCTGGGCCCCCCTTTGAGCCACGCCGCAGGCCGCAGGCAGGCAAGTCTGGGTACCCCCGTTCCTAGGACGCCGACAGTCTCGTGTCTTATCTCAAGAGATATTCCTACGTCTCATTCAGTGAGTTGATCCAGAGTTGTTCGATCTTCGAGAAGATCGATCCTTCTAGAGTTTCCCTTTCTCCTTCGTGTCGTGTTGGACAAAGATCTCGAAGGCCAAGACGTCAAGATCATGTGGTAGAACGAATCAACATCTTCGATGAGGGCACTTGGATCATGAAGATCGTGCTAGCTTTGTATCCGCTCTGTCTTCTTACCTCACGTCTTGAATCTCGGGTCAAAATTCTTGTTTAGTGCGGTTGAGCTGTCACATCCCTTGCTTATGGTACTGCCAGGTGTTTTGCATCTTGTTGCATCATGTTTAAATTCTGTTTAAGTTGAAATGGGGATGTTCAAACCCTAGCACCAAATGGAACTCAACTAGGTTCAATCCAAAATCTTTTTCAAAGAACCCAAAATGGCCTTTGAAAATGTTCATGATTTCTGATAAAGGTGAAAACCTCTGCCAAAAATGATGAATATATTTCCAGGACATTCTCGATCTTTGAATTAACTCATATCATATTTGAATTGGAGCATTTAAATCCTATAAATATTTTTAAATGCTCTAATAATTCTGAAACTAGTTTTGGGTTGTTGGAAATAATCCAAACACTGCCCACCATTATTTTCAGGATTTTACAAAATGGATTAGTATTTTTACTAATTCGAAACAAAATAAAAGAAAATAGAAAACAAAAAGAGAAGATGGAGAGGGAACTAAACTGGGCCACCTACCTGTGTTACCTGCAGGTCTTGCCCACCTGGCAGCCCAGCCACCTGGCCGGCCCACCGAGGGCAGGGGCATCTTCTTCCTCCTGCCAGAAGGCAGAGGAGAAGACAGCCACGGTGCCGCGGCGTGCCATGCCGGCAGCTGCCTGCCTGGCTGCCCCCTCGTCGCCCTGGACTCCCTCCGCGATGCCATGCACTCCCTCTCGACCCCCTTGCTCTATCCCTGGACCCCTCCCCCTCCTCTGCTCTCTCCCGCAGCACCACCAAGTGGAGCTCGCCGCTGCGCTTGCTGCCACCGCAGCCACAGCCATCCCCAAAGCTCTCCGACACAACCCTGAGCTCCGAAACAACGTCATAGTCCTCCCCGACGAGCCACACGATGCCGGACGCCCTGGAGCGCCCTCACCGACACCATCTTCGTCCTCTACACCGACGGTCGCCGTCGATCGATTTGTCGTCACCAAGCCATCCCCGAGCACGCTGGGATCACCGAAGACCTCGTCGTGCGCGCCTCTACCGAACCCCCCCTTCCCCGTGCTCGATAACCTAGCGTAGCCCCCATCTCTGTCGATGCCGAGACCTCGCCGGCGCTGGTCATGTCGCTGCCATCGTTTTAGCTCGCCTCCGCCCAAGATGAGCACGTCACCGCGCTTAGGAAGCGACCAGGAGCCTAACGCACATGCTAACTTGCCCTCCTGTGCCCCACAGCGCCCACCCCGCACTCACCCGAACTTCGGCGCCGCTGCAAGCTCACTTCCGGCGAGCTCTGACCACCCCGCGACCTCCCACCTGCTCCGTTGGATGCGCGGGTGCATGGGCTACCTCCTGGTGCCTTTCTCCACCGCTCCCATGGCCTCCCGGTGTGTTTCCGCCATGGCCTCCCAGTGTGTTTCCGCCGTGGCCACAAGTCACCGGCGACTAACTCCGGCGGGCTGACGTGTCCGGCTTAATTAGCCACTAACCACCCTGTTCAATTTAACACTAGACACTAACATGTGGGCCCTGCCACTGATAGAATTAGTTTAGGATTAATCTAATATCAAATAACCCTTCTTAACCTCCTGTGTCACTGACGTGCGGGTCCCAGCCGTCAGGTTTGACTTGGACCCTCTCCGTTGACCTCCTGATGTCACACCGACATCATGCTGACAAAGTAAGTCATTTTTTGGATTTAAAATAATCCAGAAAATTCCAGAAAATGTCTAAAACTTCTAAAAACCGTAGAAAATAATCTATAGGTCAGAATGAAATATTTTATATATGAAAAATGATCATAAAAATTCAATCTATCCATATGTACCATGTTCATGCATGTTTGAACAACTTAACCTCACTGTATAGTCCAAAACATGATAATGCACTATTTGAATTCATAGTTTGAATTTGAATTTGAACCTTGAGTTCAAATCAACCCAAACCTTCATGTTACTAGTTGCATTAGCTCAAATCACAACATATTGTCATGTCATGATCATGCATCATATTGTGCATTGCGTTGATTGTGCTCTTCCTTGTTTGCCGGTAATTGTCCCCTCTCGGTAGACGCTGCTCCAACACTGTGATCGTTGACACTGATGAAGACTCAATGTTATCTTCAGAAGTGCCAGGCAAGCAAAACCCCCTTGTTCATTCTGATACAATCCCACCCTCTCGCTCCTGCTCTCTTTTACTGCATTCGGACAACAACGTTTCAACTGTTACATGCTGCGGTAGCTGAACCCCTTTCATCTACATGACATGTCATTGCCACAGTAAATATATGAAACCCACTAGCATGAGTAGGAGTTGTTTGAGCCCTGATGTTCCTACTCATTCATGTTTGTTTGTCATGCCTGCTACTGCTTAGAGTTGAGTCGGGTCTGATTCATCGGGGATGAATTGGAATGTGGTGAGAGCTAATTGTGTGAACATGATTTGGTAAAGGTAGCGGTGAGAGGCCATGTAGGAGTTCATGGTGGGTTGTCTCATTGCAGCCGTTCTTAGGAACTGAGTTTTGTGTCTATGATCCGTGAACAGTTACTACCACACATTGGGTTCCGGTAACTCGGCCCCTCTCGGCTTATTAATCAACTCGATCTCTGTCCAGGAGTTGCAACAAGTTTCTGGTGTTTATAGGTAGTGTTAGTAGTCTACCAAGTGGCACCCGGTACAGGTGGGCTTGGGACAGACTAGGCACAGTGGCACGGTGTACCAAGTGGCACCCGGATGGTGGGCTTGGGAACCCTGCACACATTGTTTGGGGCCATGAGCGACACACTGGCCGGATCTCCTTGCGGATGGAACCCGAATAGGCGATAAACCTGGACTAGAGACTTGTTGGTTACTCAAGTCATGGCCGACACCCTCGCCCGGCTACCGCTTGAAGGTTGCCGAGGTACATGACGTGTACAGGGCGATAAGTGGCGAGAGCATGTGTGAAGAAGTACACCCCTGCAGGGTTATCATTATCTATTCGAATAGCCGGATTCCTCGGATATGGGAACCTGGACCCCTTGCATAGTTCATAGACAAGTGAAAGTGGATACTCTAAAATGCGCAAGATAAGCGTGACTGCTATGGATGGCATTCTAGTAGGGAGACGGGAGCGGATCCATAGTGGTGTATTGATATGGTGAATATGTGGACTCGTGTGCGCCACCTCAAAAGAGTTACTTGCAGTCGTAGTTCAGGATAGCCACTGAGTCAAAGCTGGCCTGCTGCAGTTAAACTCCACCATCCTTTCGTTGATAATGATGCATATGTAGTTAGTTCTGATGTAAGTCTTGCTGAGTACATTTGTACTCACATTTGCTTAATTTATGTTTTTGCATAGAGACTTCTGTCTCGCTAGTAGTTCCACGTGGACTTCGACGTTTAGCTTGTTACCTCAGCTACGATCTTTTACCCTTGGGAGGGTCTGGTAGATAGTTAGGCTCCTCAGCCTTGTTCATTTTTAGTTGTCTGTACTCAGACAAGTTAAGCTTCCGCATGTGCTTTGACTTGTATGCTCTGAATGTTGGGTCATGAGATCCATGTTTGTAATATCTCGCTCCTCGGAGCCTAATGAATAAATACTTGAGTCATAGAGTTATGTTGTGATGCCATGTTGTATTTACACATATCGAGCATATTGTGTGTATGATTGAAATGCTTGGTATGTGTGGGATCCGATAACCTAGTTGTTTATCCTTGGTAGCCTCTCTTATGGGGAAATGTAGTCTTGTGCTTCCATGAGCCATAGTAGTCCGCTACAGCCCGGTTCACCGGAGTCCTGCTAGCCCAGCACTACTGCTCCGGAGCACTTGACTGGCCGGCATGTGATTCACTTCGTTCCTGCGTCTGTCCCTTAGGGGAAATGTCACGCGGTGACATCCGGAGTCCTTCCTAGCCTGCTACATCCCGGGTTCCCGGAGTCCTGTTAGCCTAGTGCTACAGCCTGGATTCACACGCTGCTGACTGACCTGCTCGATGTTGATTCATGTATGCTTGTCCCCGTAAGTTAGTGCCACTTTGGGTTCACGACTAGTCATGTCAGCCCGGGTTCTCTGTCATATGGATGCTAGCAACACTATCAATACATGAGCCAATAGGCGCAAATGGTCCCGAGCCATGGTTAGGCGACACCCGTGGGAATACCGTGTATGAGGCCGCAAAGTGATATGAGGTGTTACAGGCTAGACCGGTGTGACTTAGAATCGGGGTCCTGACATTTGCCGAGCAAATGGATCCAATGGACCTCTCATCCCTAAACGAGCACTTGGATCGCATCGCCACCTTGGGAGTCACTACGGACTATGATCGGATTGGTCTTAAACCCAATCAAAGGGAGATTAACTCTCCACCGGTCACCCATCATATTGCGGTGGTGGAGGAACAATGCGGTGATTATTCCTCTATCTTGAGGACTAACTTTGTCTGGATTCCTGAGATCTCCGAGCCGGATACCCATTTATGGGAGGACATCACCCAAGCCCTGAACCCAGAGTCAGGCGGCGGGCCAGACTTATTGGGCAACATCCCAGAACCCGAACTTCCAAGATTGGAAACTCCTCGGCCCCTGGGTCTCAGATCGGGTAAGGGTTCGGACTCAAATCCACCCACGCACCCAAACATAAACGATCTTTCTCACATTAGGCAAGCGCCCCAGGAAATAGTACATCATTATTGGGCCAGATTCCTCCTTGTGATGAACAAGGTTAAGGACTGTCACGAGGAAGACGCAGTCTCATTTTTCCGCAATAATTGCACGGACAACGGAATCCTTAACGCCATAAGTCGCTGTGACATATCACGCTTCGCTGACTTGGCGTCCATAGTACGAAAGTACTGTGCGATGGAAAGTGCCTGGAAAACCGAAACGAAATTTTGGGACAATCCGGCTCCAAATATACACCCAGTCTGAAGTAAAATCGTGCACTATCATAAGACACCCGAGTTAATTACAAAGAAGCAAAAACCCTCTACAGATGGCCGAATACAAAGCCCTGTTACATGGTGATCGGATGGCAGTTTCCATGGGCATTCAACGCCTGGAGGTGCGTGGGGATTTGAACCTCGCAATATCCCAAATAAATGGAGACTTCGATGCCAAGGATCCAAAGATGGCGGCCTATCGCAACGTCGTCCAAAAGATGTCAGCTCGGTTCGTGGTGCTCGAATTTCACCATGTGGCTCGGGAAAACAATCAGGCGGCGGATATCCTCACCCGCATCAGCGCAAAACGCAATGCGGTCCCCCAACATCTTTTTGGAGAGGTTGTTTAAGCCATCCGTGGTATCGGAGGGGACACCGGTAACAATAGTCCGGACCGGCCAAAATGCCCGATACCAAACACTCTGACATAATTGGAGGCTCTGCCACCGAAATAACACCTTCATCCCACGTAATAATGGCCATCATCGCCTCGTGGACAGAACCATTCCTGGCCTACCTAACTAGGCAGGAACTTCCCGAGGACCAAAATGAGGCACCCTGCATAGTGCGGCAATCTAAAGGCTACAGGGTCCATGAGGGAGAGCTGTATGAAAAAAGCACTACCGGAGTCCTTCAAAGGTGCATCTCCAAAGAGGAAGGGCGGAAGCCTTTGGCAGAAATTCATGCCGGACTCGGTAGCCACCACGTCGTAGCCCGGGCCCTTGTAAGCAAGGCCTTCCGTACAGGTTTTATTGGCCGACGGCCCGGGTAGATGCACAGGACTTGGTCCAACGCTGTGTCGGTTGCCAGCTTTTTGCAAACCAAAGCCACATGCCACCCACCGCCCTCCAAACAATCCCCATTACCTGGCCCTTCGTTGTCTTGGGGCTTGACATGGTTGGACCCCTTAAAGGGGGAACCCATAAGAAAACATACTTACTGGTCATGGTGGATAAATTCACCAAATGGATAGAAGCCAAACCTGTTAAAACGGCCAAATTCGGACCGGTGATAGACTTCATATCCGGGGTTGTACACCGTTATGGTGTCCCCCACAGCATCATCATTGACAACGGCACAAACTTCATGGCCGACGAGGTAAAACTCTGGTGCAGCAACATGGCCATTAAGCTTGATTATGCCTCTGTCTATCACCCACAAACTAATGGCCAAGTTGAGCAAGCAAATGGTCTTATCATGAGAGGCATCAAGCCCAGATTAGTGCGGTCCTTAAAGGAGTCTAACACGCACTGGGTAGAGGAGCTCGACTCCGTACACTAGGGGCTGTGAACCATGCCGAATCGTACTATCGGATACACACCCTTCTTTATGGTGTACAGCGCAGAGGCGGTTCTGCCCTGCGACATAATTCATGACTCACCTCGAGTGCGCATGTATGAAGAAAGAGAAGCCGAGCTCGATCGCTAGGACAGTCTGGACACCCTGCAGGAGGAGCGCGACGTGGCAAAAGCCCGTTCCGCATTCTATCAGCAACAGGCTTGCAGATACCAAAGCAGAGAAGTACAGGCCAAAACTTATAACGTTGGCGAGCTAGTTCTACGCCTGCCGGAGAAGAAAAGGACCAAGCTCGAGCCCAAATGGGAAGGTCCCTTCATTATTGACCAAGTTCTGACCGGTGGAGTGTACGCCTAGTGCATTGAATAATCGACTTGAGCCGAACCCATGGAACGCAGTCAGGCTCCGAAGATTCTGCGCCTAGTGCCGGACTCTATGTTCGTCTCCTTCCTCTGTCCATTTATTGCATATACATTATCTGTCTTTTTTCTCTTTCTTTCTTTTATTCTTCCTCAAGGCCTTCAAGGTCCAACGTGTGCCTTGCTTGCAGACTATTGAAGTGATAACCACGCTCATTATACCTGGGGGCTTCTTACACAGAAGCTTAATTATTTATCTTGGCTTCATGCCCCGCACATGTGTTATTCTTTCGCATGTACCTTTTCTCCGCCATTATATGCATCGATATGACTTAATTTTTGGCCAAGCTGGGTTGCCTGGCTCTTGTATTTATGCCCTACGTTCCCGTTAATTCGGCTAGGGCATAAGGGGAGCACCTCTACAATTGTTACTGCCGGTTCAGCCGGATGTGTACCTGAGACTGGGTGAAGCCGAAAGCTAGCGTTCTTAAGCGAATATTCGGTCGGTGAACAAAAGATGATTTTTATTTATTTTCCATATGTGCCCACAGATGTTTTTTGCCTGCGTCTCCTTTCGCAGTCCGGACATGCACTTTAGGGCATGCGTACCCAGGGAAAGGAACCCTTAACGGAACTATTCTCCCTGGAAGATGTTTCTTACTACCCATGTAATATAACATAACTAGTTGGGTACTTGTCTGTTCAAGCACTAATGACCCCTACGCCTAGTTTCCACGCATACCCTGGTTCTTATATAACTGAGCAGGTATTCGGATACACTCCGGACTATCGGGTCCCGAGGTTGAAGCGAAAAGGTCCGCCATGACAAATGATTTACAATCCGGCTAGAAGGCATTATACATGTCACTTTAATTACATAGTCATGTAGACTGACTAAATTCCTCTTCTATACCATCCAACAGGTTGTCTAGCCTACAATCATGTTGGGAATACTTTGCGGCTAATTCTACTTGCCCATATACTAAGCTAATGGGGATCTCTTTCCCATCGGGCCCCACAGGTCCGACCTCGGCCATGTGGTTTGGGTCAGCCTTGGGATACCACGTCTTCACCATGGCCCAGGCTTCCCTGGCACCTTGACGGCAGGCCGATATCATCCATAATCGGAAGCGCCGCCATGCTCCCTTGAGCTTCTCCGCAAGCTCTCCAATGCCTGCTGGCAGGGAGACGGATGGCCACAAGGCCTGGGCAATACCTTGCATCACCTGTCGAACTTGTTCGTGAAATTGTGAGAGCTCGGGTAGAAGATCACCCGCAGACCCGGGCATCTCCTTCGCGGGACGACCCGTCAGCATACCTGCATACATAACTCTGTTAGCCGGCTTCTCCGCCGCACCCTTTTAAGGGTTCATTCAAGCACTTACTGAAAATACCACGTCGAAGCCGCTTATTCTCCTTCACAGAGTCCGCAAGATGGGCTCGAACGTCTTTCAGTTCCACGCTCAGCTTGGTATTGGCGTCTTGGAGATTGTTTTTCTCCCGCATGACCTTAGTCAGCATGCGTTCGCCAGCCTTTAGCTGTCGTATGACATGCTGGTCCTCCGGGTTCTCTCCGGGGTCATCTACAATATCTATTGTTAGATCTGCAGCAATGTCGCACACTATATGGTACCTATCATTCTTTGAAACAAATGTTACCAGCTGTGTACTTTTCAGGTTCCTTCAATGCGGCAACGGCGGCCCGAAGTTGGGTCTTGCATTCCTCCTGCTCCTGTGACAGTCGAGTATTCTTCTCTGTAAGAACCTGCACAATAAATGATCCTTAAATCAGTTGTGCCAACTGTTTCAAGTCTCAGGGGCTACTGATATATATATATATATATATATATATATATATATATATATATATATATATATATATATATATATATTCATCAAATTTTCTTACCCTTACATCCTTTACATATTGGTCCATGGCTCTGGCTAGACCATTTTGAGCAGCACGGATGTATGCATCTCCCGAGTTGAATGCATCAAACGCCTCTCGGGAGAAACAAGCGTCATGGAGTATGGCTCGGCGACGCTAGTGATTCATGGCGCTCTCCACTTCGGAATTCATAGCGGATATCTTATCCGCATCCTCTGTAGAAGGAGCATCCGGCGTGTACCTCGTGTTAGCTTCCACCTCTGTGTCCGGCCCTGGAGCCCGACTGGTAGAGGCGTGATTGGCGACCTCTCCGGATATTGTCCAGCGAGCGTTCTTCCTTCTAGGAAACACGGGTGTTATTATGTTTTTAAATACGACAACCACGGAGTGAGGTGTTGCATCATACCTCTAGGCCGGCGTCTCCGTCCGGACCGCCTTCCTTTTTAGCCTGTCCGGCTTTGAAACCCCTTGTTGGTGAGTCGCCGCGGGCTCGGCATGGCGTCCCGAGGGCCTTCCCTATAAAACACCATTTGTATATGGTAGGTGAAGTGCATAAAAGGAAATCCTTTTCAAAGGTTGGGGCTCCGGTCTCATTTACCTGCAAGGCTGGGAGTAGCCCAGGGTAGTCGGCTATAATGGCCACCATGGCGTCATCACAACTTAGCTGATAGAAAATCCTATCAATCAGCTCCATGAATATGTCCGGATCCTCTTTCAGGCCAGGGTCGAAGACCCGCTCAGGATCCTCCGGTTGTGGAGGTGGGCTATTAATCTCCCCTACTGCCTTACATAGTTCATGCGATGAAACGACAAGGTAAATATTCATCACGAAAACAAGGGTAGGATGGAAGTAAAAAGAGCGGAAGCTCACCCAGCTTCGAGGGTTGTTCATGGAGAATCCATCCCATGGCATGATGCGGAGGAACTCCTCTTCTTTCCCCTTATACAGATAGTATAGAATTTTTGCTAGAGCAGCAATTGAGACCGGTCCCTTGCGCCCGCAGCGAGTGGCATCATCTTCCCCGTTGAAGTGCCACATGGGGTGACCTCGATATTGAAGTGGCTGCAACCCCCGCATAATGCATATTGCCATAACCTCGGTTATGGTCAGTCCTGATTTGGCCAGCAACTTTATCCGGCCCATCAGATAAAATATGTCTCTATCATCTTCCTCCTGTGGGCTCCGTGGGCGCCAGCTTAGGCGATTCTTCAAAGGGGCGTTGTCAAACTCAGGATGCTCGCTCCCGCAGCCCATCCCATCCCAGCCCGGCCGATGAATGCTCGCTGAGGGAGGATGATGTGGTTTGGATCTGAGGATCCTCGTCTCTTTAATAGACAGTTCATTCACATAGATGGGGTGGTAAATGTAAAAACACCCTGGCTCCTCACATTCGCTTGACACGTGGAAGATGGCCATTATTGGACGCAGAAGCCAAGAATCGCAACATTTATGAGAAGCCGGACACTATTTAGCAGGTACTCAGAGTTTGAAGAAGAACCCGCCTTGCAATGCCGAAGACAATCTGCGCGTCGGACTCATCGTCATTGAAGCCTGGTTCGGGGGCTACTGAGGGAGTCCTGGATTAGGGGGTATTCGGACAGCCGGACTATATCCTTTGGCCGGACGGTTGGACTATGAAGATACAAGATTGAAGACTTCGCCCCGTGTCCGGATGGGACTCTCCTTGGCGTGGAAGGCAAGCTTGGCAATTCGGATTTGTAGATCTCCTTCCTTGTAACCGACTCTATGTAACCCTAGCCCCCTCCGGTGTCTATATAAACCGGAGGGTTTAGTCCGTAGAGATAACAACAATCATACCATAGGCTAGCTTCTAGGTTTATCCTATTCGATCTCGTGGTAGATCAACTCTTGTAATACTCATATCATCAAGATCAATCAAGCAGGAGTAGGGTTTTACCTCCATCGAGAGGGACCAAACCTGGGTAAAAACATCGTGTCCCCCGTCTCCTGTTACCATCCGCCTAGACGCACAGTTCGGGACCCCCTACCCGAGATCCACCTGTATTGACACCGACAGGTGGTGATACAACCATCTACTCTGATGGTGAATCGTCCATAGGCGAGACTAATTCAATGTATCAGCTGCAAGATGGCCGGCTTGGGGGTTGTTCCCATGGTGACAGTATTCTGGACCCTATGAGCCGCCGAATAGGGTCGCAATTTTCATGGCCGGTACACAGCCCGCGCAGAATTCTACAACTGCAGCGGCAATGATTTCTGGGTCATCAGTGGCGATGGTGGCTGAGGCAGGAGACCCTGTGCGCCCGCCGGCTCAGGTCTTGTCCGACTTATTGGACACTTTGACAACATTGTTGACAGCAGAGGTTAATCCAACAAATCAAACTCAGCATAACGCGAAAGTTGCAAAACTACAAGATGAGATAGCTCAGGCCAAGGGAGATCTAGCGGCTGAGGATGCGAGGATGGCTATGGAGTGAGCTGCACTGGATGCTTATGCACAACGGATCAAGGATGATTCCTTCCGGCTCCCGTTGGATCAGAACGCTTCAAACAAAGTCATGAGGAGAAGGTACCGGAGTCATCTTCCTCCGGCTTACGAGGCGAGGAACCTCTTCAACACACCTAGTGCAGGGACCAGTGACCCGCGGAGGTAAACCGAGTGGTAGCCATTCCTAGGAATGGAGCGCCTTCTTAGCCACGCACGAACCGTCTAATACCCCGCCACAGTATGTACCGACGCCACCGTGTCATTATTCTAACCCGTTGGATAATATGATCGCCACGACGACACGATTGGCGGCTCTCCCAGTTGAAGGCGAGTCTCCAGCTGCGGTTGAAACAAGGAGGGCTAGAGAGCTTCTTCAGACAGCATTGGTACAGTAGGAGACTTATTCTTACAGTCGTGAAAGGATTCACTCAACCCCTCTCCCAAGCCGGTGTTATAGCAGGCACATGGACTCCCCAGCCATATCAAGCAGTGAGCAGCACTGTAACCCGCCCCGTGGACATGACCCAGCGTGTGGTGGTGTTAATACTCAGGCCCTGATGGATCAGGATAGAACATGTCGGGAGGCTAAGCTAGCGGCTTAGTACATGACCCATCAACCATCTCTGGCTTATCCAACGACTTCGGCGGAGGCAGGCGTGGCCTCTAGAACCACGGGCGTACCATGTTTAGTACCAGCTCTACGGAATGAGCATTTGTCCAAGGATTTCAAACGACCTCGTAAGGTGCCTAACTATACAGCCGACTTACCCCTGAGGCGTGGATTGAGAGTTACGAGATGGCCATGGAGCTGTAAGAGGTCAGCGATGCTGCGTGTGCCAAGTACTTCACCATGATGCTGGATGGGATGGCCCGTACTTGGTTAAAGGGATTTCCTGCCAATTCCATTGGGTAGTGGGCCGAGTTAAAGGCCCGGTTCATCCAGATTTCTAAAGATATGTGCAAGCAGCCCATGTCAATTCTGGATTTGCATGCCTATGCCCAAGAAGAGGGCGAGTCAACGACCCATTGGGTGCACCGGGTCAAAGCCATCCTGCACTCATCGGATAACATTAATGTCGGAGAAAATTGCCGTTTTTGCCTCTTAAACAGAAGCTAGGGTGACTCAAGCGCCACTGCAATGACATGGGGGAGCTGATGGCAGCTCTGTTTAAATATGCTGACTCTGATAGTACCAAGGATCCCGAGTCTGATGATGAAAAGACGGGAAAGGGAAAGAAGAGTGGCAACACCAAGGGCCAGCATCATAACCCGACGAGTCAGGGGGGCAATGGTAAGCGCAAGACCGATTGTAATTTAGACTCTAGGACCAATACCAACACGCAGAATAATGGTCAGCGTCGTAAGGGAAAGCCACCTCCTCAGGCAGGAGAGACAGCTATCAATCTTGAGAAGATGATGAATGAGCCCTTCCCAAAGCATGGTACGCGGGAAAGGCCATCCGGTCACCTTTGGAAAGACTGCCACATTATGTAGGAGTTCAAAAATTCCAATTTGTTACAGAACAATCATGGGTCAGGCGGCGCCTCAGGTTCTGGCTCTCATGGTCCAGGTTACGATGGTAGCAGTTCTAATTCCAGTTTCCAGGGTCACCCAAGCAATCAAGGCAATCAGGGTGGTTATCATCAACAGTCCGGTCAGGGGAACCAGAAGCAGCAATCGGGGTATCAGAGTAACCTGAAGCAGTTGAATAGTGGGCCGTACCACGTCTTCACCATGATTTTATGCAAGCGAGACGAGAAGCTCTGTAAAAGAGCGGTGAATGTTGTTGAGCTGGCGGTTCCCTGTTACTTGCGATGGTCTGAGCAGCCCATTGTGTGCAGTCGGGAGGATCACCCGCCCCGGGTCGATAATCCGGGTCAATTGGCTTTGGTGGTGGCGCCTTAGGTTGGAGGGTACAAGTTCACTAAGGTACTCAAGGATGGAGGCAGCAGTATTAATATCCTTTACTATGATACTTTTCATCGTATGGGATTAACTGATAAAAATCTTACGCCGTCCAATACTGTTTTCCATGGAGTGGTGCCTGGTAAGTCGGCATATCTGGTAGATCGCTATGGAAGTGGCCTTCAGAGATGAATATGACTCCAGGGCTGAGACGCTAACCTTTGAAGTAGTCAAGATTCAACGTCCATATCACGCGCTGTTTGGATGGTCGACTTATGCCAAATTCATGGAACGACCTTGTTATGTATATCTGTAGCTCAAAATGCTGGGTCACAAGGGCACTATTACAGTACATGGGAGTCGCAAGATGGCCTTGGAGTGTGAGGAAGGCGATGCTACTTATGTTGAGTCTGTTTGTGCGACAGAGGAGTTGAAGTTCTACAAGGACAATGTTGACCCGACAGACATGATGTCTTTTAAACAGCCAACTACGGAGCATGATCCAGTCTTGAAGTTTAAGTCGGCAGATGACACCATGCTAGTTGATTTCGTTCCTGGCGATTCATCCAAATAGTTCAACATTAGTGCTAATCTGGATCCGAAATAGGAAAGTGCGCTCATCGAGTTCATCCATGAGAACCGGGACATCTTTGCATGGAAACCTTCTAACATGCCAAGTGAACCGAGGGAACTCGCTGAGCTCACTCTTAACATTGATCCAAAGTATAAACCGGTCAAGCAATTTCTTCGTCGTTTCAATGAACAGAGGCGTAAGGTCATTGGTGAAGAAGTGGCCCAGCTCTTGCCGGCTGGGTTCATTGTTGAAGTTTTTCATCTTGAGTGGTTGGCAAGCCCGGCGTTAGTACTAAAGAAGAATGGCACTTGGCGTATGTGTGTGGATTATACATATTTTAAACAAGGCTTGTCCGGTTGATCCTTTTGCTCTCCCCCGTATTGACCAGATTATTGATGCTACGGTGGTTTGTAAGCGTTTGAGTTTTTTGGATGCTTATTCTGGTTATCATCAGATCAAGATGGCACTTAAGGACCAGGAAAAGACACCTTTCATCACTCCTTTCGGAGCCTTCTATTATGTGTCTCTGCCTTTTTGGTTGAAGAGCGCCCAAGCGACTTACCAGTGGTGTGTGCAAAATTGCCTTCATAGTCAGATCGGGCGTAATGTTCATGCTTATGTGGATGACATTGTGGTGAAGTCCAGGGCAAAGGAGACCCTGATCGATGATTTGAAGGAGACTTTCGACAATCTCCGGGTTTATAAGATGATGCTTAACCCGGCCAAGTGTTTTTTTGGTGTGCCAGCTAGTAAGCTTTTGGGTTTTTTGGTTTCAGAACAGGGTATTGAAGCTAACCCGGAAAAAATAAAGGCTATCACCTCTCTGGCTAAACCGGCGTGTATCAATGATGTTCAGCATTTGGCAGGTCCTATTGCGGCCTTAAGCCGGTTGGGTGAGAAGGATATCCCTCTGTACCAGATGATGAAGAAGACAAACCACTTTTTCTGGAGTGATGCTCCTAATCAGGCATTTGTGGCCTTGAAGAAACAATTGGCTCAGCCGCCAGTTCTTGCTGCTCCTATTGATAAAGAGCCTTTGTTGTTATATGTGGGTACCAATAGCCGATATGTCAGTGTAGCCATTGTGGTAGAAAGGAAAGAGTCAGGCAAGGAGTATCCGGTTCAATGGCTGGTATACTACATCAGTAAGGTGCTTATTGAGTCCAAATAGAGATATCCACATTGGCGGAAGATTGTATATCGGGTTTTCATGGCTAGCCGGAAGCTTAAGCAGTATTTTCTGGGTCATCCTATCACTGTGGTTAGTTCTGCCCCTTTAGGGGATATCATTCAAAACAGAGAAGCCATAGGTCGGGTAGCCAAATGGGCCATTGAGCTTGGACCTCATGGCTTAAAGTATGTGCCTCGTACAACCATCAAGTCTCCGGCACTTGTGGATTTTATCAATGATTGGACAGAGTTACAGATTCCTGAGGAGAAGCCAGATAGCACACTATCCACTTTGATGGGTCCAGGAAATTGGAGGGCTTGGGGGCTGGACTTGTCCTGACTTCCCCACGAGGTGATAAATATTCTTATGTTCTCCGGTTGATGTTCCCTTGTACTAACAATGCAGCTGAGTATGAGGCCTTGCTCCATGGTCTTCGGATGCCTAAGGAGATGAACTTAAGCCGGGTGAGGTGCTTCGACGAATCAGATCTGGTAGCTCAGCAAGTTTCTGGCACTTGGGATTCCAAGGATCCACTCACGGCGGCTTATCATCGAGAGGTTGATGCTATTGCGGGTCACTTCAAGGCTTATCAAGTTGAACATGTTGACCGTAGGAAAAATGAGGCGGATGATGCTTTAAGCTAGTTCGGGTCTCAGCGTAAGCCGGTGCCACCTAACACTTTTCTGGATATTCTGCATAACCCTTCTGTCAAATTACCTACAGAGGAGGATCTTGCTATTCCTGACTTGGAGGCACAACTGGTGGCGGCTCTTCATGCTATTCTTGATTGGATAGTTCCCTATTTGGTTTATATGACCTGGGGCGAGTTACCTAAGGATGAAACTTTGGCCAGGAAGATAACCCGGTGGTCTAAGTCAATGACTATTGTCAATGGAGAATTGCATCATCGCAGTGTCACAGGGGCGTTCAGCATTGTGTTTCTCCTGAAGAAGGCTGTGAGATTCTATGAGAGATTCATGAAGGAGGTTGTGGTCATCATGCCGGGTCTAAGTATCTCGTAGCCAAGGCTTTTTGTCATGGGTTCTATTGGGTGATGACTCTTGCTGATGCGAAGGATCTAGTCAGTAGATGTGATGGTTGTCAGATGTTCTCACGACGCATTCATGTGCCGGCTCAAGAATTGAGGATGATTCCAATTACTTGGCCATTTGCAGTCTGGGGGCTTGATATGGTTGGGCCTTTCAAAAGGTCCAAGGACAAAAAGACGCACCTCATGGTAGCGGTTGACAAGCTTACGAAATGGTTTGAGGCAGAGCCGGTCAGCAAATGTGATGCGGCGACGGCGGTTCAATTCATGAAAAAAGTGATTTTCCATTTTGGTTTTCCCCACAGTATTATAACTGATAATGGCACTAATCTATCCAAGGGTGCCATGGAAGAATTTTGCCAACGTGAGCATATCCGGTTTGATGTATCATCAGTAGCTCACCCCCAGTCCAATGGTCAAGCTGAGAGAGCCAATCAAGATATCCCGAGAGGCATCAAGCCCCGGCTTATGGTTCCTTTGCAGAGGACGCCGAGTTGTTGGGTGGATGAGTTACCCTCAGTATTATGGAGTATCAATACTACCCCCAACAGATCTACGGGTTACACGGCTTTCTTCATGGTTTATGGAGAAGAGGCGGTTCTCCCTAGTGACACCCGTCATGACTCACCCCGTGTGGCGGCGTATGTTGAAGCTGACAATGAAGAAGCATGTCAAGATGCACTTGACTTATTAGATGAGGAGCGTGACCTCGCAGCGGCTCGATCATCGATTTATCAGCAAGATCTGCATCATTATCACAGCCGCCGGGTTAAGACCAGAATCTTTCAAGAAGGTGACTTGGTGCTCTGGCTTATTCGGGATCAGACGGATATGCATAAACTATCCCCACCTCGGGAAGGGCCTTTTGTGGTCAGAAAGAATCTGAACAATGGATCATACTACCTTGTCGATGTTCGAGACCACAAGGACTCAGACACATCGGAGGAGGAGACCCGTCGGCCGTGCAATATTGCTCATCTTCGGCCTTACTACACATGAGCCACCGGCTCTTACAATGTACATATCTTGACAATGTATATATTATGATGATTATAATAAAGATGGCGCCCCTGCTAATACAGGGCCTCTGTTCGTTTCATCTTAGAGAATACTGAGTCTTTTTCACTACGAATGGACACTTGGGGGCTTCTTGCTTATTGAGCATAGCTGTGAATATCCCTCTTGATCCGGCTCATGGCCATAGTTAAAGGACATTTGGGGGCTTCTAGCTCATTGAGCATAGCTATGAATATCCCTCTTGATCCGGCACAACGCCACATCGTTAGATGGTCACTTGGGGGCTTCCTGCTCATTGAGCATAGCCGTGAATATCCCTCTTGATTCGGCACAACGCCACATCTTCAGATGGTCACTTGGGGGCTTCCTTCTCATTGAGCATAGCTGTGAATATCCCTCTTGATCCGGCGCAACGCCACTCTTACAAATCACTTGGGGGCTTCCTGCTCATTGAGCATATCTGTGAATATCCCTCTTGATTCGGCTTATACACCATAAAGCACTTGGAGGCTTCCAGTTCAAACATAGGTGTATTCACCAAAGAGAACATAGCGTAACCACCCTCGTGAGCTGGCTTGGAACGCCAGGTGTATTCACCAAAATTTTCTGGGTTCTCCTGCTTTTTAGAAACTGCCACTCCGCCCGGGTAATCCTAGAATGTCAAGTTGAACTCTTGAGAGTCGATCTTACATTCACCCTGAACTTTTCATGGTTAAAACGGCGGTCATGTGAGGCCGGATTCACAAAGTGTAAAAGGTTAACTCTGTGACTTGGAAGCCATGAATGCCTTGGAGTTTTAGGCTTGGCGGCCTACGAAAGCCTCGTTTTCTCGATTTTGATTCATTATCTTTTTTTGAGCATTTTTTGGAGTCATGTATTTACGCCATATTATTTTTTGGAGTCTTTTTATTGAGACAATTCAGGCCATGAAGCCTTCATCCTTATGGATCATGCTTAAACATATCTGGAGTTTCATAACTTGGACTGGGTTCAGACTATAAGTCGCCAGTATATGATAATTAAACAGGGCATTACATGACAATTAAATAGGGCATTATGTGTCGAACCTTTCTGGGTTGACACCCTTACTACCCAGTGAATCAATCTTCTTGGCCTTGACGACCTAAAGCTTCCGGATCATCCTTCTCCGGTTCTTCATCCTCCACCTTCTGGAAGTTTGGTGATGATCTGTCAATGCCACGCAAGGCTTGGAATTTAGCTTCATCATCTATAAGGTTGGACGGATCAACTTCAAGGGTGAAAGTATGCTTATGGATTGGAGGAATCAGATCCATCACTTTCTAAGCCAGCGTGGGCATCTTTTGATTCTATGTATCATAAGCTGACTGATATTTTGAGAGATTTGTTTCATCAGCAATCAGAGTCACCAGAGGACGTATTTCTTTAACACAGGCGGCAAAGTGTTTCTGGTCAAAAGAAGTGCCATCTTCTTTCAAGCTTGGATACCCAGTAGCTACCTCAGCCGGGTCTAGCTCTGGTAACCATGCCTTAGCACGGCTCAAGGGCATCACAGCGTCGCCTCTTGCACATGGCCGTTTTATCTCTTGAATCCTCGCAGGCAGAATCGACAATTTTTTCAAGATGTCACTTAGCAGATTTGGTCCTTGATTTGTTGGAGAAATCGTGGCTAGCATGCGCTGAGTTCTGGGATACAGCCGGAGAAGTATCTTTGCAATAGAACCATGTTTGGTTCCAATCTTTGGGTGACTCGGTAGGCGAGCATAGGGGAAGACATCATCTCTTCTTCGTTGAATTGGGACCCCGCCAAATTCTAAGCTAGGTCCGTTAGTACACTAGTTCTGCCAGTTCAGATAAAAATATTCCGTAAAGAGCTCAACACTGGGCTCTTCTTGAAGGTACACTTCACAGAAAACTTGAAAGTTGCAGATATTTGACACGGAATTGGGTCCAATGTCTTGAGTATGGAGTCGAAAGAAGTGCAGAACATCTCAGAAAAATTTAGTACCGGGCAATGAGAAGCCCCAATTCATGTGACCAGCAAAAAACAATGACCTCGCCATCCTTTGGCTGAGGTCTTTCTTCGCTTGATTTGGGGGTGCACCAATGCAAGACACTTTTCGCTGGTAAATAGCCAATTTTGATATAATCTTTGAGCATGTCTTGAGTGACAATGGAGGGAACCCAATTACATGAAGTGAGTGTCTTCGGCATTGCAAAGGACGAAGCCTAAAAGAAAGAAAATTGGCCGGTTTACATTGATTTGTTAAGCCGGAGGTAAACATTGCAGTATATATTCAAATTGGTGGCTTAAAAGGGGCCTAATGACATATGGATAGTTATAAACCGGTGATATAAGCCATCATGACAGATCAAGATATATCAAGAGCGAATTCTACTAAGTGTTGAAGCAAACAGGATTCATAAATGGATGCTGGGATTTTGGATCTGGGACACTTCGGATAATGGAAATATTTTTGACCTAAATTATAGTGCTCGAGCAGTTCATATGTTCAGATTGGATTTTCTTATGCGAAGGAGTTAGTCTAATAACAAAAACAAGTATCACGGCTGCCGCCGTGTAGGAGGAGTGTTAAGTTTGAATCAAAGTTAAAAGCTACAACGAAGAACAGGGATGGACTCCGACGAACTTGCAGGAAACCCTAATGATATATAAAGGAAAGGGAAGGAGGAAAACTTACTTGAGTTGTTAAGTGGCGAAGGCGCGGGACCAAGCTCTGGACAGATCAGGTCGATGCAACGGCCGTTGTCGATGTAGTAGCAGAGGTCGAGGACGCAGGCGGAGCTCGAGTGCTGGAGTGATGCGAGGAAGAAGAAAGAGATGAAGGGGCAAGGGGGAGAAAAGAAAGGGACCCCTGGTCCTATTTATAAGGATGCAAGGATAAGCGACATGAGCGGGAACCGAGGAGACCAAAAAATGGATATGTGACGACGGAAACGCCTTGATTTTCGGGATGGTTATTAAAGATAAGGATCCGTTAAGATATGCTGGGTATTGTGCAAAATTAATGATAGATGATGTCTTGGTGGGTCTCCGAAATTCCAAGAGATGATGTCATGGCGGGTTACAATATCTTACATGAGCAGGTGAAGAAGGATTTTTTCTAAGTGTTGATGATTGACATGAACCAGTTCAAATCAACCTGGGCCTAATGTTGGCGATATGACTATTGGGCATGACCCGCCCAGAAGGGGCCGGTTTATCCCAGTGGCGGTTCATCAAACTAAAGCCCATGAATATGTTAAAGATGGCGGTTCATAAAGCAGATTCACTAAAGGGGCCAAGGGTGGCTTAAAACCCATAGGGATAAAAGTATATGTATGACTTGTATTATAAGGCAAGTTTAGTTAGTCACCAGACCGGACACGTTTATGAACTGGCCGGGACTCTCAAAGCCACTAGGCGTCAACCTATGTATATAAAGGGACGACCTAGAGGCGGCTTAGGGCAAGAGACAACAGATCGAAAGCTAGGTCAAGCGTATTCGCTCCCTAGTAATCGAGACATAAGCAATACCACCTCAAACTGGATTAGGCCTTTACCTTCACCGCAAGGGGCCGAGCCAGTATAAACTCCTTGTGTCCTTTGTCCCATTTAACCACTTTAAGCTAACCCTGTTGCGATGGCTCCACGACTAAGTCCTTTTGCTAGGACATCTGCCATGACAATTCCACGACAGTGAGCTAATAAGACAAGCTACTCCTCATTGTCAGAGATATCGATGACGATTGGCTCCTTGGACATGGAAGAGGGAGAGGCCTCTGTTTCGTGGGTGCCCTCGTCATAGTGGTAAGTTGCCTGGGCCACTCCGAGCACCAACATGCTGGCTCTCGAGATGAGGTAAGCACGTGCACGCTGAGAAAACACCTCGTAATCTTCATCGAAGGCCCCAACAGTGGCATCGAGAAAACGCCAAGAACTATCGTTTAAAGCAGCCAACCGTGTTGCAACGTCAGCGCGTGAGGCATCAACGGTGGCCTCGACGGCGAGGTGCTCCTCCAAGATATGGTGGTCGGCACGAATGGCAGCCAGCGCGACCTCATCCTCGCGTGCGGCCATGATATGCTTCTCCGCTGCCAAATGCTCCTTGACATCATGGCTATACTGCGTGCACCATGGCTTAGGGCGGTGCTTAGTTGGTGGAGGGTCGGTGATTTGGGTGGAAGGTGTCGTGCTCGCGCCGGCGGTCGGGGCATGTGGGATGTGGAAGGAGGAGGAGGATGGGGGTCGGGTGCGGATTACCTGCCCGGATAGGCGAGGCGGAGCAGCGTGAAGGAGGGTCGCCGGCGAGGAGGCGGTGCTGCAAGCAAGGAGTGAAGGTTTCAACTTGGAAAGTAAGGCGGAAACAGGGGGAATGTGGCTTTTGGTAAGGGGGAGGGGGCGGGAAGGTAGATATTTCCGAGGAAGCCGAAAATTTGGAATCACTTCAGCAAAAAAACTGGCGCGCAAAGTGTGATCAGACACGGTCCCTTTTTCAGAACTGTGTACGATATGTGAACATCTGATAACCCACAAGTATACGGTATCGGGACAGTTTTCGATAAGTAAGAGTGTCGAACCCAACGAGGACCTAAAGGCAGAACAAATATTCCCTCAAGTTCTATCGACCACCGATACAACTCTACGCACGCTTGATGTTCGCTTTACCTAGAACAAGTATGAAACTAGAAGTACTTTGTAGGTGTTGTTGGAGCATGTAAATAAAAAGTAGGGGCTGTTTAGATAAAGACACAACTAAGTTAGGTTTAGTAGAGAGCTTGCTGTTATGAGAAAGTTATTTGTCCCTGGGCAATCGATAACTAGACCGGTAATCATTATTGCAATTTTATATGAGGGAGAGGCATAAGCTAACATACTTTCTCTACTTGGATCATATGCACTTTTGATTGGAACTCTAGCAAGCATCCGCAACTATTAAAGATCATTAAGGTAAAACCCAACCATAGCATTAAAGCATCAAGTCCTCTTTATCCCATACGCAACAACCCCCTTACTCGGGTTTGTGTTTCAGTCACTCACGCAACCCACTATAAGCGAATCATGAACGTATTGCAACACCCTAAAGCGGGGATCCCTCACGCTTGCGCGACATGGAGAGCACCATAGGACAACACCAATAATAAAACATGCAACTCAAACCAATCACGATCATCAAATAGCCCATTAGGACAAAACAGATCTACTCAAACATCATAGGATAGCCATACATCATTGGGAAATTATATATAGCGTTGAGCACCATGTTTAAGTAGAGATTACAGCGGGAAAGAGAGAGGATACACCGCTGCATAGAGGGGCGAAGAGTTGGTGATGATGGTGGTGAAGATTGCGGTGATGATGATGGCCCCCGGTGGCACTCTGGTGCCACCGAAAGCGAGGGGGAGAGAGCCCCCTCCTTCTTCTTCTTCCTTGACCTCCTCCCTAGATGGGAGAAGGGTCTCCCCTCTGGTCTATGGCCTGCATGGCATGGGAGGGGTGAGAGCCCCTCCGAGATTGGATCTGTCTCTCTGTCTCTCTCTCTGTTTCTGCGTTCTCAGATTCTTCCCTTTCACCGTTTCTTATATTCCCGGAGATCTGTAACCCCGATTGGGATGAAATTTTAACATGATCCCTATACGGATATTTGCTTTCTTGCAGCGAAAGAAGGGCATCAACCGCCTTACGAGGTGGCCACGAGGGTTAGGGGGGCGCCTGCCCCCTGGGGCACGCCCCCTGCCTCGTGGGCCCCTCGAGCATCGTCTCGCGTTGATTTCACTTCCCAAAAATCACATATATTCCAAAAAAAATCTCTGTCCGTTTTTTATCCCGTTTGGACTCCGTTTGATATGGATTTTCTTGAAACAAAAAACATGCAACAAACAGGAACTGGCACTGGGCATTGGATCAATATGTTAGTCCCAAAAATAGTATAAAAAGTTGCCAAAAGTATATGAAAGTTGTAGAATATTGGCGTGGAACAATCAAAAATTATAGATACGATGGAGACGTATCAATATCACAAATGATTCAGTTAGCTTAACCCGTGTGTGATGAGTTTGAACATCAAAAATTTTGGTTCGAATTCCCCTGGTTACAGTGGTCTTCCACGTCATTGCATAATTTGGGTACACAAAGGCGACTACAACACACCCACATTTCTTAATCGAGCAAGTTCAGCAATTAAACAGATCTAGTTGACCTAAACATTACTCTAACAAATTAAAGACCGGCGCTCTTATAATTAAACAAAACAAAGAGTACTACTACGGCTGGTTCTCGTCGATCTCCACTGCCGCCTCCATGTCTAGCTCGTGCCCGAGGGTCTCTTGGGGAAGGGGCTCCAAGTCATCCATCACACCATACTCGGCAAGCATCTCAGCATCCACGAGCTGGCTATGGGCGGCCCCGATCTGGGCTTGGACGGGCTCCGTCGTCGCAAGGTATGCGGAGGCTAAGGCCGCCGCTGTAGAATGGACAGCTGCTATGCAAATCTCGCCAGTTGCTATCCTCGAGGCAGATCTTGCTGCCGCCACCTGAGAAGCAACAGAGGTCGTTTGGGCTGCCTTGGCCTCCCAGTCGCAGATTTCGGCCGCGCTCATGCACCTTGTTAGCACACGCATGGCAGCTATGGCCGCGCTCTCGGCGGAGTGGGCCACCGAAGTTGCCCTCATGACGCGGGTCCACGTGCCCATCTTTCACTGGCGACGACTTAATAGTGAAATGATATTTGCAGAGTGAGCTAGTGTGCTTGAGACGCCGGCTGTGGACTGTAGCCGACGCAACTTCTCGCGTAATACATAGGCATACTATACACCAATGGTGCTCCAGGATATTTTGTGGTGCATATCACACGGTTGGTGATAATAAACCGTCTGCGATCTACTTGATTTTCATCTTAATTTGAATTACATAATGGGGTCACAGCGGCACTGGACGGTGCTTGAATTGCTCGACCTTTTATATGCAGTGAACATTCAACTATATGTGTGCCGTACAAGAATTGGAATTATTCAGGGTTCATTTGAACATTTTGTGCATTAAATTGGTTTTCTAGCCATTTCAGGTGCACAATTCAAAATTAAACTACATGCACATGCTCCGGTGCACCAACATGGGTTGTAAAATCATATATGTGTCCATGGGTTTATGCTTACGGCCCGTGCAAGAAATGGGGATGAAATTCAAACATCACGGCACCGTGGCTATTCGGCAAACGTCGACGTACTTGCTTTTGTAATTCTAGTAAATCCAAAATTCGTTCGAAATTCATGAAACTTGGCATTCTATCATGGAGCGGCGTCAACATGCCGTGGTAAAAAATTTGTCCCATTTGGGGCAAGTTTGGGTATAAGCTTCTCATAAATAAGAGCTTCTCACAACAAGTGTAATGGTTTCGGTAGGGAACGTTTCGCCTTTCAGGACGAAACGATATCCGTTGCCTCTTCTCGATTTCACTTTTTTTGCTAGTATCACCATACAACAACGGGAGTGTTGTGTCAATATTTGGGATTTTTCAGGGTTCGCTTGGATATTTTTATACACTAACTGAGTTTTCTACGCATTCATGTGCATAATTTAAATTTGAACTACAGGCACATGCTCTAATGCATATAAATTAGTTGAAAATTCAAATTTGTGTCCTTGGTTGCTTGCTTAGGTCCCATGCAAGAAATGGGAATGAATGTCAAACACGCTGCCACCGGCACTCGGGTGCAAACATTGAGATATGTGGTTTTTAAATTCTAGTAAATCCAAAACTCGTCTAAAATTCATGAAACTTGGCATGATGTCATTGAGCGGCATCAACATGCCCTAGTAAATTTTTTGTCCCATTTGGGGTGGGTTTGGGCATATGCTTCTCATAAGCCAGAGCTTCTCACAAAAAGCCTGATAGTTTCAGTAGGGAAAGTCCCACCTTTGGAGACGAAACAATATCCATTGTCACTTATTGCTTTCAAAAACTTTCTCGTGTCAACATAGAACAACAGGAGTGTTGTGTCAATTTGTGGGATTTTTCAGGGTTCGTTTGGACACTTTTATGAATTAATTGAGTTTTCAATGCATTTATGTGCATAATTGAAATTTGAACTACATGCACATGCTCTAATGCATAAAAATTGGTTGAAAATTCAAATGTGTGCCCTCAGTTGCGTGCTTGGGTCCCATGCAAGAAATGGGAATGAATGTCAAACACCCTGCCACGGTCACTCGGCCGCAAACATTGAGATACCTGGTTTTTAAATTCTAGTAAATCCAAAGCTCGTCTGAAAGTCATGAAACTTGGCATGCTATCATGGAGCGGCATCAACATACCGCGGTAAGTTTTTGTCCCATTTGGGGCAGGTTTGGGGATATGCTTCTCACAGACCAGAGCTTCTCACAACAAGCTTAATGGTTTCGGTAGGGAACGTCCCACCTTTGGGGACGAAACGGTATCCATTGCCTTTTATTACTTTCGAAAATTTTCTCATGTCAACATAGATCAATAGAAGTGTTGTGTCAATTTTTGGGATTTTTGGTGTTCGTTTGGACATTTTTATGCATTAATTCAGTTTCCAATGCATTTATGTGCATAATTCAAATTTGAACTACATGCACATGCTCTAATGCATATAAATTGGTTGAAAAATCAAATCTGTGTCCTTGGGTGCATGCTTAGGTCCCATGCAAGAAATGGGAATGAATGTCAAACAGCCTGCCGCGGTCAGTCGGCCGCAAACATTGAGATACCTGGTTTTTAAATTCTAGTAAATTCAAAGCTCGTCCAAAATTCATGAAACTTGGCATGCTATGATGGAGGGGCATCAACATGACGTGGTAATTTTTTTGTCCCATTTGGGGCAGGTTTGGGGATATGCTTCTCACAAGCCAGAGCTTCTCACAAAAAGCCTGATAGTTTCGGTTGGGAAAGTCCCACCTTTGGAGACGAAACGATTTCCATTGTCTCTTATTGCTTTCAAAAACTTTCTCGTGTCAACATAGAACAACAGGAGTGTTTTGTCAATTTGTGGGATTTTTCAGGGTTCGTTTGGACATTTTTATGAATTAATTGAGTTTTCAATGCATTTATGTGCATAATTCAAATTTGAACTACATGCACATGCTCTAATGCATATAAATTGGTTGAAATTTCAAATGTGTTCCCTCGGTTGTGTGCTTGGGTCCCATGCAAGAAATGGGAATGAATGTCAAACACCCTGCCACGGTCACTCGGCCGCAAACATTGAGATACCCGATTTTTAAATTTTAGTAAATCCAAAGCTCGTCCGAAAGTCATGAAATTTGGCATCCTATCATGGAGCGGCATCAACATGCCATGGTAAATTTTTGTCCCATTTGGGGCAGGTTTGGGGATATGCTTCTCACAAACCAGAGCATCTCACAACAAGCTTAATGGTTTCGGTAGGGAACGTCCCACCTTTGGGGACGAAACGGTATCCATTGCCTCTTATTGCTTTCGAAAATTTTCTCATGTCAACATAGATCAATAGAAGTGTTGTGTCAATTTTTGGGATTTTCGGTGTTCGTTTGGACATTTTTATGCATTAATTGAGTTTCCAATGCATTTATGTTCATAATTCAAATTTGAACTACATGCACATGCTCTAATGCATATAAATTGGTTGAAAAATCAAATATGTGTCCTTGGGTGCATGCTTAGGTCCCATATAAGAAATGGGAATGAATGTCAAACAGCCTGCCACGGTCAGTCGGCCGCAAACATTGAGATACCTGGTTTTTAAATTCTAGTAAATCCAAAGCTCGTCCAAAATTCATGAAACTTGGCATGCCATGATGGAGGGGCATCAACATGACGTGGTAAATTTTTTGTCCCATTTGGGGCATGTTTGGGGATATGCTTCTCACAAGCCAGAGCTTCTCACAAAAAGCCTGATAGTTTCGGTAGGGAAAGTCCCACCTTTGGAGACGAAATGATTTCCATTGTCTCTTATTGCTTTCAAAAACTTTCTCTTGTCAACATAGAACAACAGAAGTGTTGTGTCAATTTGTGGGATTTTTCAGGGTTCGTTTAGACATTTTTATGAATTAATTGAGTTTTCAATGCATTTATGTGCATAATTCAAATTTGAAGTACATGCACATGCTCTAATGCATATAAATTGGTTGAAAATTCAAATGTGTGCCCTTGGTTGCGTGCTTGGGTCCCATGCAAGAAATGGGAATGAATGTCAAACACCCTGCCACAGTCACTCGGCCGCAAACATTGAGATACCTGGTTTTTAAATTCTAGTAAATCCAAAGCTCGTCCGAAAGTCATGAAACTTGGCATCCTATCATGGAGCGGAATCAACATGCCGTGGTAAATTTTTGTCCCATTTGGGGCAGGTTTGGGGATATGCTTCTCACAAACCAGAGCATCTCACAACAAGCTTAATGGTTTCAGTAGGGAACGTCCCACCTTTGGGGACGAAACGGTATCCATTGCCTCTTATCGCTTTCGTAAATTTTCTCATGTCAACATAGATCAACAGAAGTGTTGTGTCAATTTTTGGGATTTTCGGTGTTCGTTTGGACATTTTTATGCGTTAATTGAGTTTCCAATGCATTTATGTGCATAATTCAAATTTGAACTACATGCACATGCTCTAATGCATATAAATTGGTTGAAAAATCAAATCTGTGTCCTTGGGTGCATGCTTAGGTCTCATGCAAGAAATGGGAATGAATGTCAAACACCCTGCCACGGCCAGTCGGCCGCAAACATTGAGACACCTGGTTTTTAAATTCTAGTAAATCCAAAGCTCGTCCAAAATTCATGAAACTTGGCATGCTATCATGGAGGGGCATCAACATGCCGTGGTAAATTTTTTGTCCCATTTGGGGAAGGTTTGGGGATATGCTTTTCACAACAAGCTTGATGGTTTCGGTAGGGAACGTCCCACCTTTGTTGACAAAATGATATCCATTGCCTCTTATTGCTTTCATAATTTTTCTCGTGTCCCCTTAGAACAACAGGAGTGTTGTGTCAATTTTTGGGATTTTTGGGGTTCGTTTGGACATTTTGATGCATTAATTGAGTTTGAAATGCATTACATGCATAATTCAAATTTGAACTACTTCACGTGCTCTAATGCATATAAATTGGTTGAAAAATCAAAATTGTGTCCTTGGGTGCATGCTTAGGTCCCACGCAAGAAACGGGAATGAATGTCAAACACCTTGCCACGGTCACTCAACCGCAAACATTGAGATACCCGGTTTTTAAATTCTTGTAATTCCAAAGCTTGTCCGAAATTTATCAAACTTGGCATGCTATCATGGAGCGACATCAATATGTTGTGGCAATTTTTTTGTCCCATTTGCGGCAGGTTTGGGGATATGCTTCTCACAAACCAGAGCTTCTCACAACAAGCCTGATGGTTTCGGTAGGGAACTTCCCACCTTTAGGGACGAAACAATATCCATTGCCTCTTATTGCTTTCAAAAAATTTCTAGTGTCAACATAGAACAACATGAATGTTGTGTCAATTTTTAGGATTTTTCAGGGTTCGTTTGGACATTTTTATTCATTAATTGAGTTTTCAATGCATTTATGTGCATAATTCAAATTTGAACTACATGCACATGCTCTAATGCATATAAATTGGTTGAAAATTCAAATTTGTGCCCTTGGTTGCATGCTTAGGTCCCATGCACGAAATGGGCATGAATGTCAGACACCCTACCACGGTCACTCTGCCGCAAACATTGAGATACCTGGTTTTTAAATTCTAGTAAATCCAAAGCTCATCTGAAATACATGAATCTTGGTGTGCTATCTTGGAGCGGCATCAACATGCCTTGGTATATTTTTATCCCATGGGGTAGGTTCGGGGATATGCTTCTCACAAACCAGAGCATCTCACAACAAGCTTGATGGTTTCGGTAGGGAACGTCCCACCTTTGGGGACGAAATGATATCCATTGCCTCTTATTGCTTTCAAAACAATTCTCATGTCAACATAGAACTACACAAGTGTTGTGCCAATTTTTGGGATTTTCCGGGGTTCGTTTGGACATTTTTATGCATTGATTGAGTTTTTAATGCATTTATGTGCATAATTCAAATTTGAACTACATGCACATGCTCTAATGCATATAAATTGGTTGAAAAATCAAATTGTTGTCCTTGGGTGCATTCTTAGGTCCCATGCAAGAAATCAGAATGAATGTCAAACACCCTACCATGGTCACTCGGCCGCAAACATTGAGAGACCTGGTTTTTAAATTCTAGTAAATCCAAAGCTCGTGCGAAATTCATGAAACTTGGCATGCTATCATGGAGCGGCATCAACATGTCATGGTAATTTTTTTCTCCCATTTGGGGCAGGTTTGGGGATATGCTTCTCACAACAAGGTTGATGGTTTCGGTAGGGAACGTCCCACCTTTGGGGACGAAACGATATCCATTGCCTCTTATTGCTTTCAAATTTTTTCTCGTGACAACATAGAACAACAGGAGTGTTTTGTCAATTTTTGGGAATTTTCGGGATAGTTTGGACATTTTGATGCATTAATTGAGTTTGAAATGCATTTATGTGTATAATTCAAATTTGAACTACATGCAGATGCTCTAATGCATATAAATTGGTTGAAAAGTCAAATATGTGTCCTTGGGGAATGAATTTAAACACCATGGCACCGTTGATTGCCGCCAAAACGTGGAGATACTTTGTTTTTCAATTCTAGTAAATCCAATACTCGTCTAAAATTCATGAAACTTGGCATGCTTTCATGGAATGGCACCCGATATGCTGTGGTATTTTCGTGTCCATTTTGAGAGAAGGCGTAGTCGAATAACAACCAACAAAGGCATTTTGAAAAAATAGCTACCACTTTAATATCTCAAATATTTGTATAATTCAAATTATTTGCGTTCTGTTAACCATTCGCATGACGCCACGTGTCTTCATTTTAATGTCTATAGGAGGTGATGTGCGGATAGTTGCTTGACCTTGACTGAACGGGAGGCGCGTGAGTGGAGTTCTGTGCGCAGGCTAACCGAGAGGCGTGCAAGCTGTCCTGCAATGCGCAGGCTCACCGGGAAGCGTGTGAGCTGTATGCTGTGCAGGCTCACTAGGAAGCGAGCCCTTTGACTTCCATGGCCGCCCTCCTTCCTCTCAATTAATGGCACTTGAGACACTGTTTAATATGGGCGGCCTTATTGTTCTCCACCCATTCCCCTCCCTCCCGCAGACCTCCACCAATGCCATGGCGCAGAATGATCATCTGCCACTAGTCTTCAAGTTTGATGAAGTCGACTCCGAGCCGGAGGAGATAGAAAATAAGGAGGAATGGGGCCTCATGGACATGGCCCAGAACGAGCTGGCCGCGTGGCGGTTGCTTCCCCCGCTCCCATCCCAGCTCCCATCCCCGTGCTCGCGCTAGCGACCATCCCCGTAGCATTAACGGGCTTGTCGCCGAGCACTATTGCAGAGCTGGAAGCCGTGGGTGTCAGCGAGGTATCCGCGGACCCGCACGAGCTCATGTACATGCCAGCGCCAGCGCCCGTGCCCGTGCGCGCCCCTCCACCCACCATGGCGCCGGCCCCCGTGCGTTTGGATGCACCTGCCGCGCCCGTGCCCTACCCGTGCGCGTCCCTCCACGCACCATGGCGCTGGTCCCCGTGCGTTTAGCTGCACCCGCCACGCCCGTGCCCCCCTCAGCGGCATGGGACGCTACTGTCGACCGCTACCTCTCAGCGGTGCTAGTTGTCGTCCTCCCACGCCCCGCCCGTCGATCGCGCGACGACATGATGTTTGATTTACAAGTGAAGAACATTTTGTTCTTTCTTGAAGACTTAAACAACAGCGTCCTGGAGGACGACAACGACAATGAAGGTACGGTGCGCCGCCTCCGCATGAAATTGTTTTTTGGGGGGTTTAATACTGTATCACGAATTCTCAATCATATGAATATAAATTTGAAGTGTGACTGAATGAAAGATATGTTTTGAACGAACTTGCGTTTTTCTCTCTTAATGTATAGACTTATCAAACGATTTTCTTTTGAAAAAACTTCAATGGTAATTAAATATAAAAAACTCATCGCAAACGTTTTAGTTAGAACACCCGTATGCAAACCGACAGCTTCCCCAGGAAGCCAAGGGAAAATGTGTCGAGCAGGATTTCTGCAGCTCTTGATCGCAAATGTTTTAGATAGAACACCCGTATGCAAAGTGAGAGCTATGGTCTTCCCTCGCATTGTAGGATTTGTGCATCCCTTCAATGCAAATGGTTGTTTTGCATGACCCGTGTGCAACCATGTAGAAAGAATTAGGTAATTTTTGCATCTGTCATTTTGGGTATGTTGCCATTTGTCAAACTGGAAAGATTGACATTTGTTTATCTAGTAACATTGCCATTTATCAACATTGTAACACTGCGATTTGTCAAAATATGCAGCTAAAAATCACTAGCACTATCTAATTTTTGCAACTAAAATCACTAGCACTGTTCATATGGACACCACTAGTAGGCGTGAGTTGATGGATGCATATGCAAATGTACCATTGATTACATACAACAAGTCATCAACCCACAACGACAACGAGGATACACATTGGATTATAGATCATTTCCAACAAAACATTCTAGTAAAGTAAAGTTTTTCTCACGCAACAAAGAACAAAGCAATGAAATGAACTTCAGCTCAACCACTCGTCATCCTTGGAAATGCTTGCTTTGAACCAGAAGTGATTCTCTGGGAAGGGCCAACTACTGTCAATCTCGAGACCAACGCAGGACTGATCATCCAAGCTGTAGTGGGCTATGTCAGGACGCATATTGTGATGGTAGGGAAGCATAGCAATGATTGAGGTATAGATACAATTGCTTATCATAAATGGTAGTAACATTGTGTCAACAACAGCTGGATCGCCTTTCACCATCATTGGATAGTTTTGTCCAAGGAAGAGCGAGTTTCCTCCAAGACTTTCAATACTGAACCAGGGAGAAGGTGTTGGCGCTAGAACACTAGTATCGATCTCGAATACCCTGCAATGGATGTTGGGATAGGTCTGGAGAGTGTGACCATGCGAGACAACACCTGCTTCCTTAGTAACATCAGCAATGCCCTGTATACAGACAAGAAGAGGTGATCCATCGGTATAAGTTGCCAGGCGCCACTAAGTATATGGGTCCTACTCGTCCTCATGCTCGTGATCATCAGCATTGGGATCTCCCCCTTGGTTATCACAATTTTCAAGTATAGGTGGTGGAATGTTCACATGACCTTGGAAACACAAGAAGGTTAATTAGTAATGGGAAAATAGCTAACCTGCATGCATGTGGATGAAACAATTATAATTATGATGGAAGACAAACGTACCAAAAGCATGATGATTCCATGCAAAAATAGTGCCACGATTGGTGGCAGCAAACACAAGACCCTCGTATTGAATTGCATCACAGTACTCATCTATGTACGAAAATTGATTTTTGAGCAATATCCATCGAGGCATGGAAGTAAGGATGGAAACAAGCTTGTCGAAGATAGCAACAACTTCATAGTTTGTGTAATCCCAAGAGAGGTTCGGAACTCGACAAATTGCTATCTTCCATAGATGACGGTCACCATGATCATATTTGAACTAACATAGATCATCTATGTGCTCAACCTCTGGGCAGTTTGAGATTTTTGGAAGTGGAACCCGGTGACGAGTGTACACATTCACAAGTTCCCACTCGTAGTTGCACCCAATATAAACAACCCAATCTTCATTTGCGCCTGACCAAGCCTTGCCCTCAAGCAATGGCATCTTAACATCACACGTATCATTATCAAGCAACATCAACTTGCACAAGGCGAGGCTTCCGTTGTCCCCGCGCTAGTCAGCAGGGTCACGGCGAAGAAGATAGGGGAGATCAAACCACTCCTGGACCCTTGGGTAGCTTGTAATGATGTTATTAGTTGAGTCGAGAATGGTCTTGAACGAACTTGCCATGCTAGCCGAGGTGATGACGTCACACCGATCAATGAGTTCCTCCAACACGTCTTCTTTCAGATCGGGAAAGAATAACAGGTTTATTTCCGGCCTATTCCCTCCATGGAGAAGATGATCGAACAATGGCAGAAGGAAGTGTGAAGGTAAATGGAGGGAGGAGGAGCTTGAGACAACAGTTCCAAATTGAGAGGGAACACTACTAGGGAAAAGGGTAGCAGCAGCGCGGGTTTTGTGCTCACTAGTAGCGCGGGTAGGCGCGCTACTAATAAGGCGCTACAGCTATTGCTTAGCAGTAATGCGTGCCCGCACGCGTTACTGCTAGGGCAAATAGCTACAATATTTGTTCACTCCCGCGCTACTGCTAATGTAACTACTGGCAGCGTGTTTTCTCGCCATCGCTACTAGTATTATTTTCTAATTTTTTTTATTTTTAGTGTATTTATGCACCATAGGACAAATATTGGTACAATACCAGTTATGAGGTTTACATCATTATGTCCATAACAGTGTGTCAAATGAAGGTGGATTAGGTACAAGTGGAGGCAATATGTGGTGCATGTCAAAAGTATACTACTAATCCAAACTTGATCTAGTTTGGACTAGTAGTACTTTCGATGTGCACCACATGTTGCCTCCACTTGAATCTAATCCGCCAGCACAAGCTAATAATAATCATCATAGTCATTACCACAAACACTAGCTATTTTATCATCATAGTAATAGTGTAGCACATCATCATCCTCAAACTCATTTCTAGCTAGATAATCACTCCTGCTGCTCTCTCTTAGGTAAAATAACATAAAACATGTGTAGCTCTCCTCCTTGATCAACTTGGAGCATGCAGATGAACCTGTCTCCTAATCGTGGGTAGCGCATCTGTTTGCTGCCCCCTAGTACTTCTTTGCGCTTCTCCATCACACATTTGGTCCAATCTTGCACTATTAAGCATCCGTCGCTAATCTTGAATGCACTAAAGTAATCTGTAGGATATCTTGGCCGTAAGCTAATAATACTCATGGCACCTTTAGTCTCGATCCCATAAGGCACAACATTCATCGGGAGTCCCTGTTGAAGAACATCGTATGGTAACATACTTAGCAATGAAGTTTAGCTTGAAAAATAATGTATGGAAAATATGCACTGAGGACAAATAGTAAAAATCTTACCATCCTTCTTAAATAGATGTGACCGTAGTTCATTACAAACACTATTGGTCGCACATTTTCAGTACTAACATTTCTAAATGCAGGAAGAAAATTTGTCTTGACAGTATCAAGATCCTCAAGCCATGAATCATAATGACTTAGCTCCTCGCAGTTGAGTTCAGCCTCGGGACAGTAGTAGGTCCTGTCTACCAAGCCCTGGACATGTTTGCTTGCACCGAAATAAGCTGACAATACAAATTAGTTGTCAACTATTTTTGAATAAACAATATCAAAGACATAAATATGGTTGAGAAACTTACATAATGGTATAACTGGAGGCGTCTGCACATCGACCCAGATGTCGGTATTACCTTCAATATCATCTTCCGGACGAATATCAAAGGTGATAACCATATCAGGCTCAAATGCATAAGTCTTGCATAGTGCTCGCCATGTTTTGCATCCAAAATAGGTGTAGTCGTCTGAATTGTATAATTTTGCGTGGAAAATATAACCATGCCCGGTCTTCAAGTAAACTTTCTTTACCTCCATAGTATGTCTGAAACCTATCTTATCCAATACAAAAACTCTTGCATGGCAGGGGATACGCTAGTACAATAGTAAAAAATATATAAGTTGAAGCAAATGAAGCAGATGTCATGCTTAATTACGAAAAAAGACTTGTCATTGTGACTTACTGTATCCACTTCGAAGTTCTCGTCTAGCTCGATGCTGAAGCGCCTATCATCATCTAGGAAGATTCCGTCGCACAGGCCGCGCTCGTCTTCGCAGTATTTGCAAATACCGAAATCCTTTTCGTCATCAGACATTTCCTATGTTCATAGTTAAAACATTAATTGAAAATCGATCGAAGACAACTACCAGGATACTCAACACACAAATCCGGGGCACTTGATATTTCCTACATATTCTGGCACAAGTCATGCCAAAATTCACGGAAAAATCCGGCATGACCTTTGCTAAAATGGGACATATCGAGCGCCTAAAATTTGCCGGAACGGAAATGAATCAACACTCCGGCAAAACATAGGCCACTCGGAGGTGTAACCTGCAAACATGATCGGCCACTTGGATATTGAGCAACACAAGATATACATTTCAAAATATCTTATAGGACTCAAATTAGCATGCATTCAATAAGCAAAAGTAAATCATCTCATGCGTCCGTACATCGTCGAATATTATCACTAATACATCCCAAATAGTGTCATACATATAACATCACTAATACAACTAAAACCCTAGCACACGACGGGTATGGCGCGGGCGGTGGACACCCACAGAGAAGGAACCATCACGGGATCATAGCTCCAGTGAGATCCCTGGAGAACCTGCCAGGTATTGGAGAACCTGTGCTCCAACGCAAACAAGTAGCGACGGACGTGCGCGTCCTCCTCACTAACACGGTGATGCACCACCTCCGCGGAGTCCTCAAGCCTCTTGACCGTCACTGGCCCACGCGACCGCCACCAAAGAAGGTTCGGGTCAACGACAGGCTGGCTCCTCACCAACCTGCACCCCCCGGTAGGTAGCGCCTCCCAGTACCACCCCCGCGGAGCCCAGTCTCAGACATGGCCGATCTGGTCAAGCAAGTGTCGTCCTCCGCCGAATCGACGACGAGGATGCGGGATAGGCATCGTCCACGTCGATGCGAGAAAAATTGCTTTAACTAAAAAAGTAGCAACAAGTTCTTACTAACGAGTTCTATTAATTCAATTAGTTCTTACTAAAAATAAACTTACTATAAATAAAAATAAACTAATACCTAATTAGTACCTAGTTCTTACTAACTAATTAGTACCTAGGAACTACTGCCCTAATTACCATATAAGTAATTAACTAGCACTAAAAATAGCCTAGGGTTCATACTAACTAGCACAATAGCTAGGGTTCATACTAAGTAGAGAAGAGGGATTGGAAGGGGGGAGTGCTTACAGAGGGCGGGGAGAGAGATGGGGTCGGG
>NC_041386.1:296070168-296085474 GCF_002162155.2 Triticum dicoccoides | reverse complement strand
GGGAGATGGCGGCGAGGCAGGGTCGGGGGAGACGGCGGCGAGGCGGGGTCGGGGGAGACGGTGGCGAGGCGGAGGCGAGGTGGGGTCGAGGGAAACGGCGGTGAGGCGGGGTCGGGGGAGACGGCAGCGCAGCAGAGGCGACGAGGAATAGTAGAGGACAATTGGGGGAGGAAGCAGAGGAGAGGGAATCAGGCCGCGCGAGGGGTTAGGTGAAAATAGCTTTAACAGTAGCGTGGGGAGGCAAAATGCGCTGCTGCTAAAATCCGTAGTAGTAGCGCTGTTCGTAGAAGGGCGCTACTACTATACCTAGCACATCGGGAACGGTGTGACAATTATAGTAGTAGCGCGTTCTGTTCCTACCGCGCTACTGCTAAGTGGGTGACAGTAGCACCGTTCTAGCAGACGTGCTACTGCTAAGTAGCAGTAGCGCCTCATTTTAACAAGCGCTACTGGTAACATTCTGCATATAAGGTTTTCCCTAGTAGTGGAAAGGCGAAGAGGCGGTGGACGGTTGCCATGGTACAAGAAGAGGCTAGTTGGGAGCGGATGGTTGCCACAGAGGTCACACACTGACGACAAGGCCGAGTGAACCGCATGCCGTATATCGCACACACCTTGATCTGGCTGACCGTTTCTTTTGTGTTGCCTAATCACAAACAATTCATCCAAGTGAACCATATGATGTACATCGCATACACCTTGATCTCGCTGACCATTTCTTTTGTGTTGCCTAATCACAAATAGTTCATCTGAGTGAACCGTATGCTATATATCACACACACCTTCATCTGTCTGCCCGTTTCTTTTGTTCCTCCTCATCACAAACAGTTAATTGAACTGAACCAAATGCCTTGCATTGCACACGCAACTAAAATTCGAACCATGTTTGATGCATCCGTCATCGCAAACATTTTGCATTTTCTTTGACGATTTTTTACACCATCGTTTGCGATTATTGCATCGCACACAGTTTCATCGAAGGGCCTCTGATCGTAGTGTCGCGTTAGCAGCATCCTGTAGTAGTGCTTAAAGAAGAGTTGTATATGCTGCAACCAGAAGGTTTTTTCGATCCTAAAGGTGCTAACAAAGTGTGCAAGCTCTAGCAATCCATTTATGGACTGGTGCAAGCCTCTCGGAGTTGGGATATACGCTTTGATAGTGTGATCAAAGCATATGGTTTTATACAGACTTTTGGAGAAGCCTGTATTTACAAGAAAGTGAGTGGGAGCTCTGTAGCATTTCTAATATTATGTGGATGACATGTTGTTGATTGGAAATACTACATAATTTCTGGATAGCATAAAAGCATACTTGAATAAGAATTTTTCAATGAAATACCTCGGTGAAGCTGCTTATATATTGGGCATCAAGATCTGTAGAGATAGATCAAGATGCTTAATTGGACTTTCACAAAGAACATACCTTGATAAAGTTTTGAAGAAGTTCAACATGGATCAGTCAAAGAAAGAATTATTTCCTGTGTTACAAGCTGTGAAGTTGAGTCAGACTCAATGCCCAACCACTACAGAAGATAGAGAGAAAATGAAGGACATTCCCTATGCCTCAGCCATAGGTTCTATCATGTATGCAATGTTGTGTACCAGACCCGATGTGTGCCTTGCTATAAGTTTAGCAGGGAGGTACCAAAGTAATCCATGAGTGGATCACTGGACAACGGTCAAGAACATCCTGAAATACCTGAAAAGGAGAAAGGATATGTTTCACATTTATGGAGGTGACAAAGAGCTTGTCGCAAATGGTTACGTCGACGCAAGCTTTGACACTGATCCGGATGGCTCTAAGTCACAAACCAGATACATATTTATATTGAATGGTGGAGCTATAAGTTGGTGCCATTCCAAGTAGAGCGTCGTGGCGGGATCTACGTGTGAAGCGGTGTACATAGCTGCTTCGGAAGCAGCAAATGAAGGAGTCCAGATTTCACGAGAGAACCAAACAAATCAAGAGACGCTTCAATTGCATCTGCGATCAAGTCAAGGAGGGAGACATAGAGATTTGCAAGATAGATATGGATCTGAATGTTGCAGACTCGTTGACTAAGTCTCTAACACGAGAAAAACATGATCATCACCAAGACTACATGGGTGTTAGAATCATTACTGTGTAATCTAGATTATTGACTCTAGTGCAAGTGGGAGAATGAAGGAAATATGCCCTAATGGCAATAATAAAGTTGTTATCTATATTTCCTTATATCATGATAAATGTTTATTATTCATGCAAGAATTGTATTAACCGGAAACTTAGTACATGTGTCAATACATAGACAAAACAGAGTGCCGCTAGTATGCCTCTAGTTGACTAGCTCGTTAATCAAAGATGATTAAGTTTCCAGACCATAGACATGTGTTGTCATGTGATGGACAAGACCCATTCGTCAGCTTAGCATTAGGATCGTTTAGTTTTATTGCTATTGCTTTCTTCATGACTTATACATGTTCCTCTGACTATGAGATTATGCAACTCCCGAATAACGGAGGAACACTTTGTGTTCTATCAAACGTCACAACATAACTGGGTGATTATAAAGATGCTCTACAGGTGTCTCTGATGGTGTTTGTTGAGTTGGCATAGATCGAGATTAGGATTTGTCACTCCGAGTATCGGAGAGGTATCTGTGGGCCCTCTCAGTAATGCACATCACAGCCTTGCAAGCAATATGACTAATGAGTTAGTTACGAGATGATGCATTACAGAATGAATAAAGAGACTTGCCGGTAACGAGATTGAACTAGGTATGAGTATACCGATGATCGAGTCTCGGGCAAGTAACATACCAATGACAAAGGGAATGAAGTATGTTGTTATGCGGTTTGACCGATAAAGATCTTCGTAGAATATGTAGGAGCCAATATGGGCATCCAGGTTCCGCTATTGGTTATTGACCAGAGATGTGTCTCGGTCATGTCTACATAGTTCTCGAACACGTAGGGTCCGTACGCTTAATGTTCGATGACGATTTGTATTATGAGTTATGTGTTTTGGTGACCGAGGTTTGTTCGGAGTCCCGGATGAGATGACAGACATGATGAGGAGTCTTGAAATGATCGAGTGGTAAAGATTGATATATTGTAAGGTTATATACGGACACGGGAATGGTTCCGAAGAAGATCAGGGATTTTTCGGAGTACCGGGTGGTTACCGGAACACCCCGGGAAAGTTAATGGGCCTATTGGTCCATAGAGGAGAGAGGGAGGCTGCCACAGGAGGTGGCGCATGCCCCCAAGCCCAATCCAAATTGGACAAGGGATGGGGGCGTGGCCCACCTTTCCTTCTCCTTCTCCCTCTCCCCTTTCCCCTTTTCCATCTCCATTGGCAGGAAGGAGGGGGCCGAATCCTACTAGGAACGGAGTCCTAGTAGGACTCCCCCCTCTTGGCGCGCCCCCCTTGGGCCGGCCTCCTCCATCCCCCTCTTTTATATATGTGGGCAGGGGGCACCCCAAAGGCACAACAGTTGTTTCTTAGCCGTGTGTGGTGCCCCCTCCACAGTTTACTCCTCCGGTCATAGTGTCATAGTGCTTAGGCGAAGCCCTGCGCGGGTCACATCACCAACACTGTGGCCACTCTGTTGTGCTGACGGGGCTCTCCCTCAACCCTCTACTAGATCAAGAGCTCGAGGGACGTCATCAAGCTGAACATGTGCTGAACACGGAGGTGTCGTACGTTCGGTACTTGGATCGGTTGGATCGTGAAGACGTTCGACTACATCAACCGCGTTAACATAACGCTTCCGCTTTTGGTCTACGAGTGTACGTTGACATACTCTCCCTGTCTCGTTCCTATGCATCTCCTAGATAGATCTTGTGTGATCGTAGGAATTTTTTTGAAATTGCATGCTACGTTCCCCAACAGGATGGTCGTATGGTTTGCTTTTCTTTGTGTGTTTTGGTTGCCCGCTAGTAGCATGCTGTCGCGATTGCTGACTGGAGCGGGTCCTTAGCATTCAGCTGGCGAGGCCATGCCCCGGCAGGCTTTTCCATAGGAGTCTTTAACGCTGCTGCACACTTTGTTTATCAGGCTCAAAACAAAGTGGGGGCACAGACAAATACATCAAGGTGCCATCACACAAAAGATTTAACCATACGAAAACCATGGCTGTCCGAGGGATGAGCAAATGCAAACTTTGGAGAAAAATCTAGTGAGTATGTTGACTTAGCATTTGTTCATGCTTCCCTCCTTCCTTAGTCGCAGTCGTCCATCACGTCCGCAAATCTTTAGGGGATGGCATTTGTGTCTCTCTCTCAGATCTATAAGATCAATTATCATAAAAAAATGCACAAGAAGGGTAGTTGGCGGTTTATCAGTTGTGCGTCCGCCTCCAACAAGGGCGGGAGGGCATAATAGAACACTTGCTGGTGATATGCACGGTGAAAAGGAAGGGTCTGCCCCTCTCTCCTCCTTCTTACACTGTCAACAATATCACGGCTGCGGCCATACAAATCACGCTGGCATGGACGACTCTGCCAGAGCATGCTTGCTGGGGCGTCGATCAACAGATTCGCACCAGCATTTTACTCAGGATTTTCCCCTAGCAGGGTAAATGCTGGACCGATTCCCACGCGGGCTTATGGACGTTGACAATGCTATCGCCTACGCGGCTTGATCGTCGATGAGCGAAAGTGGAGAAGTAGGAGGCCATAGACCATATTCCCTGCTCGCCCCAGCGATTCTTTCAGGCATCGGGTACATCTAGAGGGAACTGTCGGATTTCGGGTTTCGGAAGACCCTTGAGGTTCGAACACTGGGGTGCACGCGGAGATCTCTCCCCTACCGATCTACGTCCAATCTCCTCGCGTGATCTAAGCTGAAAACAACGAACAACACAAGGGACACGAGGTTTATACTGGTTCGGGCCACCGTTGTGGTGTAATACCCTACTCTAGTGTGTGGTGTGGTGGATTGCCTCAGGGGCTGATGATGAACAGTACAAGGGAAGAACAGCCTCGCGAGAGGTGTTCTTGAGCTGGTGCAATGAACTGCTTGGGTTAGTTCAGTCACCTCTCTCTCTCTCTGCTAGGGCTCTATCAGATCTCTAGATGTTTAGGTGTGTCGATCTCCCGATCTCTCGATGTCTCCCCTCCTCTTCCCCCTTTTCTTCTCTATGGTGGCTAGCTCTATTTATAGAGGCCCTGGGCTGCTCCCCAAATAATGAGCAGGAAAGGTGCCAACAACTAGACATTTTGAAGGGGAACATCTAGTACAAGTTATCCTGACCAAAGGTGGTCTTCGGCTGCCAAAAGTACTGGTGATGACGCCGTCTTGGGCTCCACAGTGACCTCCGTCCTGCCGCTCTGCTGGTCTTGATCTTGTTGCACCGGAATGGCAACCTTTGCCCGATGCCTTGGCCTGTGCTTGCCCCCTTTGCACCAAAGGGGAAACAACGACATTGCGCAGGCCGGTGCCCACCTAGCGCCCGCCTGGTCTCGATCGTCATGGCTTGCATCACGGGCTCCTCGCGAGGTATCCCTGCCTTGATCTCTCCTCCTCCTCGCGAGCCTGCCTGACGAGGCTGCCTTTGAGGAAGCTTTCTTTCATCCGCCCCGCGAGGCTTGGCCCCTCGCGAGGGTCTTGAGCTTGAGCTGATGAAGATGGGCCGCGCTGGGCCCCCACTTGAGCCACGCCGCAGGCCGCAGGTAGGCAAGTCTGGGGACTCCCATTCCCAGAATGCCGACAAGAACTCGTAAGGAGGATGGCATCTCCGTGCACCTTGCGCTCTCTTTTTGGGTAGGGGCAGCATAGTGGCTACGGCACCCGAGCTGCCCGGGGTCGTTGCATTGCCACCATCTTCCGCTCCCGCCGCCACCATAGCTGCGGTGGACATGTGCGATAGGACCTGGGAAGGGCGGAACGAGGGAGCAACGTAGGCTTTCTCCCAGAAGCCGTTGACGGAGAGAGAGTCGACACTGATGATGGTGCAGCTCGAGGCGTTGTTCACAACCTCAGGTTCACGCAAGCGCTTCCCCCTACCCGGCGTGCCAAAGATGTCATGGTGGAGCACGATCACCTATGGGGCCAACAGCCCCTTGTGGTTCGGTAAGGGGGAAGCGCATGTTGCACAAAGAGTGGAAGCCATGACACAACACGACAAGGGTGATGCTGGTGGTTTTTACCCAGGTTCGGGCTACTGAGAAGCATAAAACCCTCCTCCTGCTTTGGTGGATTGAAGGGAGGACCGCAATGGACACGCAATGCTCAAGCTCGGCAAGGTCGCCTCAGGGAGAGCAACTACGCGTGTGTGAGTGTACAAGGGCCTGAATCCTCTTTTAGGTTGCCATGGCCCTCCTTTTATAGGCTAAGGGGTTACCATAGTGGAAAATTAGTCATTATCTACTGATTAGATAACAAACAGTGCTATCACACCTAACTCTGGCAGTTAGGACAAAGTGCATTAAATGCACTACTAGGTGTCACGCTATGGACACAGCCCGACAAGCCTACCGTGCCTCTTAACCATCTTCTACCTGTCTGCTTCACACACCTTTGTCATCTGCTGCTGATGGCAAAGAGCCCTTTGCCGTCTTAACCATCAGCTGGACGTCACTAAACAGGAGGCCTTTATCGTCTGCCGCTGTAGGCTCTTTGCCGTCAGCCGCGGACGGCAAAGCCTTTGCCGTCAGCCATTGTAGGCAAACTGACCAAATTGGTCAGGCTCCCAGGAAGCACAGTTGCCTGCCACGTGGCCTCTTTGTCATCCGCTGCTGATGGCAAAGAGGCCTTTGCCGTCGGTGGCAGACGACAAAGAGCCTACATATTGTCTCTTTTTTCTGTTTTTTTAATTCAACAATTTTCACAGCAAATATATATGACATATATACATATATTTCACAGGGCTATTTAACAACAATCATATCACATATCCAGCACATAAGTTTCATCCATTCATACATAAGCAAGTTCCATCAAGTTCTATCCATACACATTGTTCCATCCATATTCATATTACAATGCAAAGTTTCATCAACATAGCAAGTTCCATCATAGCAAGCTAGATGCAATGCAAAGTTTCATCAAAGAAAAAGCAAGCACTCCATCATAGCAAGCTAGCTACCATGAAGTGAATGAAATCTGCAAAATGGCAAATAAGAAAGTTAGAAATAGGTGACTAGAAGAACAAGACTAGAACAAGAAGTATATGTCATTTATGAGCTAACTTAGCTGAAATAGATCATATATGAGCTAACTAAGTTGAAATGGGTCATTTATGAGCTAACTCAGTTGAAATGGATCATTTATGAGCTAACTTAGTTGAAATGGGTCGTTTATGAGCTAACTAAGGTGAAGGGCATCGTTTTTGAGCTAACTAAGGTGAAATGAATTGTTTTTGAGCTAACTAAGGTGAAATGGATTGTTTTTTTAGCTAACTTAGGTGAAATGGATCATTTATGAGCTAACTTAGGTGAAATGGATCATTTATGAGCTAACTTACGTGAAATGGATCATTTATGAGCTAACTTAGTTGAAATGGGTCGTTTATGAGCTAACTAAGGTGAAATGGATCGTTTTTGAGCTAACTAAGGTGAAATGGATCATTTTTGAGATAACTTAGGTGAAATGGATCATTTATGAGCTAACTTAGTTGAAATGGGTCATTTATGAGCTAACTAAGGGGAAATGGATCGTTTTTGAGCTAAATAAGGTGAAATGGATCGTTTTGAGCTAACTTCGGTGAAATGGATCATTTAAGAGCTAATTTAGGTGAAATGGATCGTTTTCAGCTAACTTAGGTGAGGTGGATCGTTTAGGAGCTACTCTAGGTAAATTGGGTCATTTTGGAGCTAACCTAGGTGAAATGGGTCTTTTTGGAGCTAACCTAGGTGAAATGGGTCATTTTAAAGCTAACGTAGGTAAAATGGATCATTTAGGAGCTAATCTAGGTAAAATGGGTCATTTTAGAGCTAACTTGGATAAATTGGATCACTTACAAGCTAACTAAGGTAAAATGGGTCATTTTAGAGCTAACTTAGGTAAAATGGATCGTTTATGAGCTAACTAAGCTAATTATGCAATTTTTGACATAAGTAAGCTAAGTACAGATCATCTTAGAGCTAACTTAGGTAAATGGATGGTTTATGAGGTCAGTAAGCTTATTAAGTCATTCTGGAGGAAAAGAAGCTAACTCTAGGTCATTATGGTAAGCATATTGGAGGAAATAAAGCAAAGTCTAGGTCTTTATGCATTTGTTAAGCAAAACACTAGAGAAACATACCATGATCAGGGGGGTGTAGGAGCGGGCTGGCTCGTGCCGGGAGCTGAAGAAGGATCGTGCGATGCGTGTCTGGAGTTAAGCTGCACCAAAGATCATTTCCAATGTCTCGTTAGCATTATGACACTCAAATGTTAAGACTAGCAAGTAATGTCCATTCAAATCAAACTCACCGTGCTCCCAGGAGCAATCACTGGCATCGGCGGAGCGGTCTGACCGGACTTCTCGCACACAGACTGCACATTTGGTTTTCACAACAGAGTCATACTAGTTATTAATGAGACTCAAATGTTAAGACTAATAGAGTCATACTGCAGAAGAAACTTACCACAAGGAGCTCGTACATGGCCCTTGCCTGCATGTCATTCCGTGCCCTCTCCTCCTCCAACATCTTTGTCATCTTCTCCTCCAACTCCCGCTGCCTCTCCGCCGCCTCCGCCAGAAGTTTCTCCGTTCTATCTCTCTCACTCTGTATAGCAGCGTGCAACACCACTGACATGACCATTTGTAATCACTGATGGAAGCGCACACAATGTAATGGAGAAAGATAGCTGAGTACGTATAACTAACCTTGATGGTGAGTTGGACTGGCCCTTCACGAGGCCTTATCTTAGGAGCGGAGCTCGACTGGCGCGCCTTGATCTCCGGGAGAGTGCTAGGACAACGGATAAGTCCATCTCCTATGGCTATGGAGCCATGGGACCTCCCGCCACCAGATATCATCACCAGCTCTGGATCAATGGGACCCTGGCTCGGGTTAAAGTCCTCCCCTTTCCTCGGCTTCCCTTCATCTCTATATTTCACGAGCTTGTCGTGGGAGGAGATGTTGGTGAAGTTGTTTGCATCATCGAGGTCAGACGGAGAGAATGCCTTGACTTTCTTGTAAGAGGCAGTATGGGCCATGGCATAGAGGTCGTACACCTCTGGCACCTTATCCGCCTTATTGTAGCGTGCCTGAAAGAGAGAAACAATGTAAATTAGTAATTAAATGGCTCAAGATAGCATGATGAATGAATTGCATGAATCATGAAGCAAACCACATACCCAGTTCCGCCCGAACTGATATAAGTTGGAGCTGCCTTGATGGTGTGGCACGCCTTCCATTTGGGCACGTTTGTCCTCGGCATCGTTGTGGAGGGCTAGCCATTCATTTGAGCACCACTCATTGACCAACACCTCCCAACAATCCATCCGATCTGCACACCATCTCGGAGGGGCCTAAGTTAGCAAATAGAAACTTGAGCGCTACGGCTATGAATTACTAAACGAAGGAAGTAAGTACATGGCCTTAAGAATTACCTTCCTGTACTGCTCCTTACTCAAGAACTTCTCGCGGCACGCTGGCTTGGTCTTCTTGATACCACGCGAGGCGTAGTTATCTCGAACAGCCTGCACCCGAGCCTCGTGCCGTAAGTTCTGTAGTAGGCGCTTGCAGACGTTATCGATAACATTTGCCGCTTCCTCCTCGTATCCCTCCTCACACCTATAGAATGTCTGCAATCAAATGAGACAATATTGATTAGTACAATTAATAACTAGCTAGTTGAAGATTTTTAATTGTGTAAAGGAGAAATTACCCAGAACTTTCTGATCACCACATCTACCCTCGTCTTGCACAAGACACCGTCGATAATCTCACCCGGCAGGGCCGAGGCAGCCAAGTAGTGCTCCCAACTCAATCCAAGCTCTGGAAGTCGACCCTGACCAGGCAACGTGACAAATCCCGGGAAGTTTTGCCGACAAAGAACTCCAAGGATGGAGTTGGGCCGGCGGACACTATGATGGTGGTCCCAACCCCTGCAGCATGACAAGGCCAACGCATTAGTTATTTGAAGAAACATGAATGCAGAAGGTACAAAAATATTAAATGCACTTACCTCTCCCCATCAAGGAAAATCAACCACCTCTGCTAGCGGGTCGCCGGCACGGACGGGAGCCATGTACAACCACGCCGGTAGATGGTGCCCCCCTCCTCCTCAATATCAGTCGGCTCCCCGCCATCATCAGCATGGCCACTCGGCTCCTCAGGCTAATCCGGCCAGGTACCCCATCCAGACGTGTGCTCCTCCGGGGTCTCGTGGGCCGAAGGCCCGTCGACCCGAGGCTCGTGGGCCGAAGACAAGTGGACCGGAGGCTCGTCGATCGGTGTTCGTGTAGCCTCCTCCTCGGACGAGTCCACCCTAGCAGTCACATGCTCGAGTGAAACAGCTGGGGGTGACGGCGAGGAAGGCGTCGTAGCAGTCACCCTACCTCCTCTCCCGCGACCACGTGCTCCACCTCGTCTCTTCTTCTTACCTCGTCCCCTGCTGGGCACCGCGGTCGATGAAGAAGGGCCCGGCGGTGTCGCCATACTGTCCAGCAACGCTCGACGGAGAGGTGCATGTGGAATGGAAGACCTCACACCACGCGCCGACGAAGAAGGGGCCTCGGCGCGCTCCTGACCAGCGCCCACCATCTTTCAACACCTGCCATGACAAAGAATAAACGAAATTAGTACAACATAAAAAAAGTACCGAGACATGAATAATAATATGTATATCACTTAAGTGTATCATCATCAAGTACAACATAAAAAAATTGAATACCTGACACTACTAATAATCTCGATCAGTATCATCAATAAATGCATAATCATCATCATCACTATAATCAATGATGTGCTCATGGGGTTCAGTGGCATCAACATGTGGAAGGCCACCTTGACGTAATCGGTCAAGCATTGACAAGTCATCCGCAATAGTAACCTCTTCTTGTTCCGGCTCTTCTTTTTCCTCCTCTAGGGTGATGTCGGATTCACTGTCGCTGTCTACTTCAATGTTTTGGGGTGAAGTATAGTGTTTCGTGAAACGCTTTTTGGAAAGACGTGTCTCTTGGAAGAATTCTCCTTCATATGTGTCTGGGTTAATGTGAGGTTCATAATCCTCTTCCTTTGGGGGAGAAAGTCTAGCACGTGGCAACACTTCATAAACGACATCCCAACCTTTCAGATTTGGATTAGTTTGGCAGGCCCACGGTAGATAGAATACTTGGGTCGCCTGTTGAGCCGTAATATAGACATCAGGAACATCTAAATGGGTGCTTTGGTTGATTTCAACTAGCCCTATATGTTCATGAGTCCTTCTAGTCTCCTTCGGCGGAAACCGATAACATTTGAAGACTACGATATTCGGTGGGTTTTCACCATAGAACAAAAGTTCATAAATTGCTTCAACTCTCCCATAATACTCGGTACCTCCTTCGCCGATAGCAGATACACAACAATTTGTAGACTTTCGGTCGGCCATAGATAGCTCTTTGCCATAGGTACGAAAGCGATACCCGTTGATGTCGTACTTGTCAAATGAACGGACCTTATAGTCAAAACCATTAGCGACTTGTCTCAATTCGGCGTCCATAGACTCTGAATTAGCCTACAAGTTTAATATGAAAGGACTGTTGCATTACGCACAAATTAGCGAATGAAATGAAATTTTCTAATAGAAATTACCGTTTGTTTGAACCAAGAGATGAAACCGGTATAGCCGCCTCCTTGCTTTGCGAGAAGCTCATACTCTTCGACGGAATCCTTTTGGATCACCGCTCCATACGAGAATATGGCGACGTATCGACTGTATGACATATCCAGGAATAAGAGTAGTTCAAAGGAAATAGAAGTTGCGAAACAATGTACCGAGAACTTACTCGATGTACGGCCGCACTTCTATCAGGTTATTAAAGATATACAATGAAATGGTCCGCCATTCTTCCTTATTGAAAGATACTGGATGTGAAACACTGGCTGGTGCGAGATTCCCTTTGAATAGGCTGAGGTTGGATCCACCCTTTCTAGGGTCATCAGCATTTTACCGAGGCTTCGGATTATGCAAATGACGATTTTTGGCTTCATAGTGTGCTGTTACGAAGTTTGCCGCCTCCTCAGTGATGAATGCCTCAGCCATCGATGCTTCAATTCTACGTTTATTTTTACATTTTTCTGGAAGCGTCTTCTGCATCCTCTCAGTTGGGTAGCACCAATGATTTTGCATGGGGCCCCCAATCTTGCCTCAGTCGGGAGATGCAAAATCAAATGTTGCATTGGATTAAAGAAGCCCGGTGGAAAGATCTTCTCTAACTTGCAGATCAACTCCGGCGCCAACTCTTCCATTTCTTCTAGCACGCCAGGCGATAGTTCTTTCGCACAAAGAACACGGAAGAAATAGCTGAGTTCTGCCAGTACTAGCCATTCATCCTCAGGGATGAAGCCATGCAACATCACCGGCATTACCCGCTCAATCCATATGTGCCAATCATGACTCTTGAGACCAAATATCTTCAATTTATCAAGATCCGCTCCACTCTTTAGATTTGTTGCATACCCATCGGGGAACATCAACTGCTGTTGCACCCATAAGATAATTTCCCTCATAGCTGGCCTACCAAGATTGAACCATGCCTTTGGCTTCGTGCAGTTCTGCTTTCCTTTCGGTTCTTTCATGTTTTGTAATGGCCTATCACATAGCGCCTCCAGATCGACTCTAGCCTTAGTATTATCCTTTGACTTCCCATCTATGCCGAACAATGTACCAAAAAGTGCCTCGGCAATATTCTTCTCAGTGTGCATCACGTCGATGTTGTCTGGGCAAAGGAGGTCTTTGAGGTAAGGCAGATCCCATAAGCATGTTTTGTGAGTCCAGGCGTGCTTAGAATTATACCCCTTGAAGTACCCTGGACGTTGTGGATCTGGCTCGAGAGTGTTTAACTGATCCAGGGTCTGTTGGCCTGTCAATGCAGGTGGTGCAGAGTTTTTGACAACTCTACCTCTGATGAAGTTCTTCTTGTCTTTCCTGAACTTATGGCGAGGATCCAGGAACTGTCTATGCATGTCGAAGCAAGAAAACTTGCGACCGGCCTGAAGCCAACGAAACTCAAGAGCTCCCTTGCATGTGGGGCACAGGAACCTTCCATGCACACACCAGCCAATGAATAGCGCATACGCCGGCAAGTCATGCGTCGAGTACATGTACCAGACACGCATTATGAAGTTCCGTTTGCTATAGGCGTCGTATGTCTTGAATCCACTATCCCAGGCTTCTTGCAATTCGTCCTTAAGCAGCTGCATGTACACATTCATATTTTCCCCGGATAGTTGGGCCCTGGAATTATCAACGTCAGGAAAATGTTCTTTCTTTGCATAATCTGTCCGGGGGGGAGATTGAGTGGAAAGAACAATACGGGCCAACAACTGTATTGGGCTGTCGTCATAAAAAACACACTGAACCCATCCGTGCTGATGCCGACTCAAGGATGCCTCGGATCTGCCGCTTTGTCAGCATGTAATTCATCAAACTTTTTCCACGCAACACCATCCGATGTGTGTACCATCATCAGATTCCCATCTGCATCTAGTTCGGTTCTTTTGCCTGTTTTGTGCCATGTCATCTGTCTGGCCGTCTCTTCGACCATGAAAAGACGTTGAAGTCTTGGTACGATTGGCATATACCGAAGAACACTAACGGGGATTTTGGTCTGTGTCTTCTCACCCATACCGTTGTCTACCACAATATACCTGGAAGACTTGCAAATGGGACAATAGTTCAAGTCCGCATAGTCAAGCCTAAATAAGGCACATCCTTTCTCACAAGCATGTATCTTCTCATAGGGCATCTTCAGTGCATGGAGGATTTTGTCCAACGGGTACAGGTTTGTAGGCATTACATGGCCTTTGGGTAGAAAGTGTCCAAATATTGTCATAATTGCGTCATAGCATTCTCTGCCCAAGTTAAACTGAGCCTTCAGAGCCATTACTTGTGAGATGGCATCCAACTGACAAAGCTCAGTGTGCTCGTGGAGCGGACATTTTGAAGACTCCAACATTTCATTGAAGGCCTTTGCAGATTCCTCCATCTCCTCGTCCGAATCCCGAGCATCATCATAGTCTTGCACCATGTTTTCCATCCCAGTACCATACTCGTCGGTGCGACGATGATCCACCTCAGCTCGTTCACGTTGGGCAGACTCACCATGAAATATCCACAACATATAATCGGGCGTACAACCACTCTTCTGCAGGTGTTTGCCCATTTCAGCCTCTATCCTCTTTTCCCAATTGCCGCACCAGAAACAGGGGCACCAGGTTTTCCTCTGGCCATTTGCAAATGCATCTTGCACAAACCCCTTGGTTTTTGTGAACCATTCAACGCTCCATTTGTTCTGACCAGTGTGACCGGTATACGTCCATGCACGATCACTCATCTTGACTTTCAGAGCTACTGGACACACAACAATTATATATGTAATTCACCATGTATATATTCATTAGTTGATCTACTTTGTCAATTTTATTTACGTCCATGCAACCTACACTTTAATAGGTAATGATAGGTCCTAATCCCACCCGAGTATGTGTAGATTGGGTTCATTTTCCCATGCTATGCTCTGGATCCGACGCAAAATTTCGGCAGCACCTCCCCGCTGTTCTCCTAATACATGTCTCTGCAATAAACAAAGAGGATGTGTACTCGGAGAACAACAGGGGAGGCACTGACGAAATTTATGTGTCGGATCCGGAGCAAAGCATATGGGAAAACAAACCAAACTTACACATACTCGGGCTGTCCATGGATAGCGTTGGACAATTCGAAAGAATCAAGGTTATAAATATGCAAATCCATGCATATTTATAACTATGACGCTTTCGAACGGGAGACACATATTGGTTACGCATACTGATGATTCAAGACACATATATTTCTAGCTATCAAGTTTCATCGGTATAGAGCAAATAATTAATGGGGGAGGAGGACATGTCATTTGTGCTCACCCACGAACGATGGGGCGGAGCTCGTCAAACGCACGATGAGGTCGTCGAACACCAAACCTCGCAACGATGAAACAACTGCACATTTAAAACTGCCCGATCAACACAATTATATATGATGTTTTTCGTAACAAAATCGAAAAATATATGACCTAACTAATAATTCACAAATATATGACCCCGTCGGCCTCTGGAAGGCCAAAGAACACCTATTCAGGAGGTGTCGGGGGTCGAGGTGTCGTCTCGGTGTCGGGGTGCCGTGTCGGGGTCGGGGTGCTGTTTCGGG
>NC_041386.1:296069124-296069766 GCF_002162155.2 Triticum dicoccoides | reverse complement strand
TCGGGGGCCGGGGGTCGGGGTCGGGGTGTCGGGCCGGGGTGTCGGGGTGGCGTGTCGGGGTCGGGGTCGGGGTGTGGGTCGCGGTCGGGGCACGTGACAGCCTTTTCTTCTTCTCCTCCTCCTCCTCTTCCTTCCTCCTTCTCCTCCTCCTCTTTCTTCTTCTTCCTCTTCTTCTTCTTCTTCTTTCTTCTCCTTTTTCCTCTTCTATATTGTTCTGTTTTTCAACTTTCTTCTTATTCTTCTTCCTTTTTTCCTTTTTCCTCTTCTTCTACTTCTTCTTCTTTTTTTCAACTTTCTTCTTCTTCTAATTATATAAACTTAAATCTAGCACTAACCTAAACCAACCATTAACCTAAACCTATCAATAACCTAATTAAACCTAAACAACAAAGAAATAGTAGAAAAAAACAAAAAAATGCTCACCTTGGCTCCTCTCGATGGAGGATGGAGGATGGTCGCAGGGTGGTGGTGGACGGCCACAGTTAGGGCAGCGGCGGCGGGCCTGGCTCCTTGGGGGTGAGGCGGACGCAGGGGGCCCGCGGCGAGCCTGGCTTCGGGGGCGGCGCGGGCACTGGAGCCGGCGGCGAGCCTGGCTCCGGGGGCGGTGCGGGCGTAGGGGCCGACGGGCAGGTGGTGGGGGCG
>NC_041386.1:296044919-296068667 GCF_002162155.2 Triticum dicoccoides | reverse complement strand
GAGCCTGGCTCCGGCGCGGGCGACGGGGCGCTGGGGCGGTGGCGGGTGGTGGGGGCGACAAGGCGAGGGGCGGTGGGGCCAGGGGGCGGTGGCGGGCGGCGGTGGCGGCGGGTGGTTGGGACGGTGGGGCGACGGGGCGAGCGGAGGTGGGCAAGGGGGCGGCGGTGGTCGTCATGGAGGAGGGGGATAGATCGAAACAAAGAGAGATGGGCGGGGTGGGGCTCGGCCATTAGTAACCTAAACGTTTGCCGTCCACTTTATTACTCTTTGCCGTCTGCTAGCGGACGGCAAAGAGGGGCCCCGTTATGTTTTCCCTAATCATCCCATTAGTGTGGGCCGCCTCCCTCTTTGCCGTCTGCCAGCTGACGGCAAAGAATCTTTGCCGTCTGCTAGCGGACAACAAAGAACTAGCTGAAGGCAAAGAAGGTCTTTGCCATCAGCCAGTTCTTTGTCGTCTGCTTTTGGGTAGCTGATGGCAAAGAGCTTCTTTGTCGTCTGCTAGCGGACGACAAAGAGCTGGCAGATGGCAATGTAGCTGATTCCAGTAGTGAGGGTGTCATATAGGGGGAATCCTCCTTCCAAATGGCTGCCACGTTCCAAATGACAACCACTTAATCACTTGGGGGCTCGAAACCACACTGATAAGTGACTTGCACCGCTGTGTGGTGGAGCTGTGGAGTCTTGGCGGGGCGACTCGCCCTTGGCGGCCCCGGCAAGCCTACTGGGGAAATCTTAGGACTTATTGTTGGTGAGGCCTCGACCAGACCAGGCTCGCCTACCCGGTAAGGGAGGTCTTTCCTTAGTTGCATCTTGTTCCCTTGGCTTGTCTTGGTCTTCTTGATCCGCACTTTGATTCCTCAAAGAGCTATCTCTCTAGCTTGGCCTTGTCTTGGAGCTGGTTGCGGTTGTACCCTCGCCAAGCTTCGGCTGCCGGGGTTGGACGCCTGCTGTCCGTGCACATGTCATGGGAAACATACACCCCTGTTTGTCTACCCCGACAACAATGATGCCTGATGTTGGGTAGGAGTACTTGTATAACTATTAGTTGACATAATTAAAGTCCTTACCATTTAATTACTCTGGCAAAGTGTGCCTGAAGCTTTGAAATCTATTAACCAACTATTACTGCATGACCCTCACAATCTAGTTTATATGAGGCTAATGATTGCATAGTTTTGCTTGCTGTAGTACGTTTGTATGAATCCCTCTACTGTTCATGATGCCCCCTAAGACTTTAATTGACCTACAAAATGGCCAACTGCTTGCTTACTTATACGCAAGGTGTGTGTCTGTATATATATATGTTGTCGGTGCTAGAAACCCTGGTGTATGTTGCCCGGACTTTACATAGGCTCAAGGGCAAGGTTACAGTATCCAAGACAAGGCCAAGCAAAAGGGATAGCTCTCTGAGAAATCTAAGGGCGGATCAAGAAGAACAAGACAAGCCGAAGGAACAAGATATCACTAAGGGAAAACCCTCCCTTGTGGGGAAGGCGAGCCTGGTCAGGTCAAGGCCACTCCAAGGACGGCAAGGGTTGCCGGGACGCTGGCGGCCTGCTTCCCCGCCAAGGCTCCATGACTCCACCTCACAGCAACGCAAGTCACTTATCGATGCGGTGTCCAGCCCCCAAGTGATTAAGTGGCTGTCGTTGGCACATGGCAACCATTTCAGAGGAAGGTCACCCCACAATCACACCCATCCATAGCGCGTGTCACATAGGTAGACAAGAAGGTGGTTGAATGGCGCGACAAGGCTTGCCGAGCTACATCCCTGATGTGACACTAAGTGGTGCATTTAATGTGCCTTGCCCAGTCCGCAGAGTTAGGTACGATAACACTTTGGCTATCTAATCACTGGATAGTGACTGTTTTGCCATTATGGTAACCCCATGACCTATAAAAGGAGGGCCGAGACAACCTTAGAAAGTATTCGGACCCTTGTACACCCATACGCGCGTAGTGCTCTCTTCCGTGAGGGAGGAGCTTAGTTTTGGGTTCAATCTTGCGTGACTTCACCCAGTGACAAAGTAGGGGTAGTGATACACATATTGTATTATTGCCATCAAGGATAAAAAGATGGGGTTTTCATCATATTGCTTGAGTTTATCCCTCTACATCATGTCATCTTACTTAAGGCATTACTCGGTTCTTTATTAACTTAATACTCTAGATGCATGCTGGATAGCGGTCGATGTGTGGAGTAATTGTAGCAGATGTAGGCAGGATTCGGTCTAGTTGACACAGATGTGATGCCTATATACATAATCACAGCCTTGGATATCGTCATAACTTTGCGCTTTTCTATCAATTGCTCGACAATAATTTGTTCACCACCGTATTATTTGCCTTCAAGAGAGAAGCCTCTAGTGAAACCTATGGCCTCAGGTCTATTTTCCATTATATATTTTCAGATCTACAAACCAAAAATACCAAAAATACCTTGGTGCACTTTATTTACTTTTATTTTGTTTTACGTATTAGCAATCTTTTATACCTATCTCTATCAGATCTCACCTTTGCAATTGACCGTGAAGGGATTGCCAACCCCTTTATCGCGTTGGGTGCAAGTGTTTGATTGTTGGTGTAGGTGCATAGATTGAAGACTTGCTTGTACCTCCTACTGGATCGATACCTTGGTTCTCTAACTGAGGGAAATACTTATCTCTACTTTGCTGCATCACCCTTTCCTCTTCAAAGGAAAAACCAACGCAAACTCAAGAAGTAGCAGGAAGAATTTCTAGTGTCGTTGCCGAGGAGGTCTACATCAAGCCTATCAATGTGACTGACTAGGGATTGCCATGCAATGGATGCACTAGAGCTATAAGTGTATGAAAGCTCAAAAGGAAACTAAGTGGGTGTGCATCCAACTCACTTGCTCATGAAGACCTAGGGAAAATTGAGGAAGCCCATCATTGGAATATACAAGCCAAGTTCTATAATGAAAATTTCCCTCTAGTATATGAAAGTGACAAAATAGAAGGCTCTCTATCATGAAGATCGTGGTGCTACTCTCAAGCACAAGTGCGGTAAAAGGATAGTAACATTGTACCTTCTCTCTTTTCTCTCTTTTTGGTGGGCTTGTTTGGCCTCTTTTATTTTTTTGTGGGCTTCTTTGGCCTCTTTTTATGTTTTTTGTAAAGTCCGGAGACTCATACCAACTTGTGAGGGAATCATAGGTTCCTTCATCCTTTCCTCACATGGGAGAATGCTCTAATAATGATGATCATCACAATTTTATTTACTTACAACTCAAGAATTACAACTCGATACTAGAACAAATATATGACTCCACATGAATGCCTCTGGTGGTGTACCAGGATGTGCAATTTCTCAAGAGTGACATGTATAAAAAATATGAATGGTCGCTTCGCCACAAATATGATGTCAACTACTTGATCATGCAAAGCAATATGACAATGATGGAGCGTGTGATAATAAATAGAATGGTGGAAGTTGTATGGCAATATATCTCGGAATGCCTATGGAAATGCCAAAATAGGCAGGTTTGGTGGTTGTTTCTGAGGAAGGTAAATGGTGGGTTTAATGCACCGGCGGAAGTTGCGCCGTACTAGAGACGGTAGCAATGGTGGAAGCGTGAGATTGCATATAATCCATGGACTCAACTTTAGTCATAAAGAACTCACATACTTATTGCAAAAAATTATTAGTTATCGAAACAAGGTAATAGATGCATGCTCCTAGGGGGATAGATTGGTAGGAAAAGACCATCGCTCGTCCCCGACCGCCACGCATAAGGAAGACAATCAATAAGTAAGTCATGCTCTGACTTCATGACATAACGGTTCACCATACGTGCATGGTACAAGAATCACAAACTTTAACACATGAATTTCTACCAATCCACAATTACTCACTAGCATGACTCTAACATTACCATCTTTATATGTCAAAACAATCATAATGAATCAAATTCTCATAGTATTCAATGCACTTTATGTGAAAGTTTTTATTATATCCCTCTTGAATGCCCACCATATTAGGACTAAATTCATAACCAAAGAAAATTACCATGTTGTTTAGAGAGACTCTCAAAATAATATAAGTGAAGCAAGAGAGTTTAGCAATTTCTATAAAATAAATCCACTGTTGTGCTCTAAAAGGATATAAGTGAAGCACTAGAGCAAAATTTCCTAGCTCAACAGATATAAGTGAAGAAAATATAGTATTCTAATAAATCACGATTCATGCGTGTACCTATCAAAAAGGTGTGTATAGCAAGGATGATTGTGGAAAACTAAAAGGCAAAGACTCATATCATACAAGACGCTCCAAATAAAACAAATGTCATGTGGTGAATAGAAATATAGCCTCAAGTAAATTTACCGATGGATGAAGACGAAAGAGGGGATGCCTTCCAGGGCATCCCCAAGATTAGGCTCTTGGTTGTCCTTCAATATTACCTTGGGGTGCCTTGGGAATCCCCAAGCTTAGGCCCTTGCTATTCCTTATTCCATAGTCCATCAAATCTTTACCCAAAACTTGAAAACTTCACAACACAAAACTCAATAGAAAACTCATGAGATCCATTAAGAAAATAAATCACACTTTTGGTACTATTGTGAACTCATTCTTTATTTATATTGGTGCAATATCTAATGTATTCCAACTTCTCTATGATTCATACCCCCGATACTACCCATAGATTCATCAGAATAAGCAAACAACACATAGAAAACAGAATCTGTCAAAAACAGAACATTCTGTAGTAATCTATAAACCTCAAAGACTTCTGTAACTCTAAAAATTCTAAAAAGTTATGAAAACATAGGCAATTTGTATATCAATCCTTTGCAAATTAATCAGTATTTCATTGTGCTTATGTTAAAAATGAAAATTATTTTACTGGGCGCAAAAGTTTTTGTTTTTCAGCAAGATCAAATCAACTATCACCGTAAGCCATCCCAAAGGTCTTACTTGGCACAAGCACTAACTAAAACATAAAAGCACATCTAACCAGAGGCTAGATGAAAAAATTATTGAAAAACAGAAAAAAGAAGAATAATAATAAAATTGGGTTGCCTCCCAACAGGCGCTATTCTTTAACGCCCCTAGCTAGGCATATTGCAATAGATATAGGTATTGTTATCTTTGGTATGCAACTCTTCAAGTGCACACTTATAATCCTTAGGAGGTTCTTTGGTTTTATCAATCATCAAACTCCTAGGCAAGAAATCTGGAAATTCACTCATGGCAATTGGTTCCTTAATAATATCGAAAAGGTTAGGGTGAACATTTATCATTTTCAGATATCTGATTCCTTTATTAGAAGATTCACCCTTATTCTTAGGAACATAAATAAACTTTGTAGCTTTAGTAGGAGGAAAATTTTGAGTAGTTTTAATTGAGTAAAAGGCGGAACCCAAGTTGGTAATAATATCTTCTAGTTTGCCAATTCTAGTAGAATCTTAATCTATCTTTTCATTAACTATGCGTTCATTTTCCCTTAGATTCTTTAAAGTAACTCCTACCTTAGATCCATATTGAGTAATATGATTATGTATATTTTTATCCTAGTTTTCAATCAGCTCTATGGTAGCAAGTTTATTCTCAATAATATCAAGCCTTTGCATCACATGTTCCATGGTTTAAACAGTTTGATTAACCATAGGAGGTGGTGGGCCTGCCAAAACTATCATGGCAATATAAGCATCAAAAGTATGGCTCCCAAAGAAATTTTTCCCGGTAATGGTATCTAGAACATGTCTATTACAAGGAGTAACTCCCACATAAAAATTGTGACAGAGAACGGTAGTAGATTGCTTTCGACTAGATCTATCCTGATCATTACAAATTCTATATCAATCATCCTTTAAATTTTTCCCCTCCCTTTGCTTAAAATTAAGGACCTCATTCTCAGGAGTGCTAAAAATGGTGGAAGGACTAGACATGAAAGCAAAACAAGCGCTCTAACACACGAGCAAGAAAAAAGCAAACGAAAAGACGGACGGAAGAAGGGCGAATATAAAGGAAAATCTTTTTGTATTTTTCTGAAAAATCATTTTAGGAGTGGGGGAGAGGAAAATGGAAGAAAAAAGGAACATAATGTAATGCAGGAGATGAGTGTTTATGGTAGGTACTTGGTAGGCTTGATGTAGACCTCCCCGGCAACGGCGCCAGAAATTCTTCCTGGTACTTCTTGAGCTTGCGTTGATTTTTCCCTTGAAGAGGAAAGGGTGATGCAGCAAACTAGAGATAAGTATTTCCCTTAGTTAGAGAACCAAGGTATCAATCTAGTAGGAGGTACAAGCAAGTCCCAATCTATCCACCTGCACAAACAATCAAACACTTGCACCCAGCATGATAAAGGGGTTGTCAATCCTTTCACGGTATAAAATATTGCTAAAACGTAAAACAAAATAAAAGGAAATAAATTGCGGTAAGCTATATTTGGTTTGTAGATCTGAAAATATATAATGGAAAATAGGCGCCAGTGGCCATAGGTTTACCTTGAGGCTTCTCTCTTGAAGGCAAGTAATACGGTGGGTGAACAAATTACTGTCAAGCAATTAATAAAAGAGCGCAAATTTATGATGATATCCAAGGCAATGATTATTCATATAGACATCACTACTCTGTCAAGTAGACCTGCTCCTGCCTGCATGTACTACTATTAATCCACACATCGACAGCTATCCAGCATGCATCTAGGGTATTAAGTTCATAAAGAATGGAGTAACACCTTAAGTAAGATGACATGATGTAGAGGGATAAACTCAAGCAATATGATGAAAACCCCATCTTTTATCCTTGATGGCAATAATACAATACGTGTCTCGCTACCCCTACTTTGTCACTGGGTGAAATTACGCAAGATTGAACCCAAAACTAAGCACCTCTCCTATTGCAAGAAATACCAATCTAGTTGGTCAAACCAAACCGATAATTTGAAGAGAAATACAAAGATATCAAATCATGCATATAAGAATTCAGAGAAGATTCAAATAATATTCATAGATAATCAGATCATAAATCCGAAATTCATCGGATCTCAACAAACACACCGCAAAAGAAGATTACATCGGATAGATCTCCAAGAACATCGAGGAGAACATGGTATTGAAGAACATAGAGAGAGAAGAAGCCATCTAGCTACTAGCTATGGTCCCGTAGGACTGAGGGAAACTACTCACGCTTCATCGGAAGGGCAATAGGGTTGATGTAGATGCCCTCCGTGATCGAATCCCCCTCCAGCAGATCGTCGGAAAAGGCCACAAGATGGGATCTCACAGGAACAGAAGGTTGCTGTAACATGCAATATGCGACTATACTCCATGCGTGTCGAGGCACGATTTGGGGCATAAGCGCATGTTGGTATGGTCGCAAGAGTGGTTGTATCTTTGCTCATCTCATGTATTGAATAGATAGAATACGAGCTTTGGCTTACAATAACCACAATGTCACACAAATGTCATCAAGTTATGCAATCATTCAAGATGAACACAAAGTCCGGCTACGGACGAAATCAAACGAATAAAAGACAACCACCCATGCTATGTCCTGATCGACCCTACTGGGCCACTACTAGTCATCTGGAAAGGAAACATAGTAACGGCCACTGTCCTCATTGAACTCCCACTTGAGCTCAGTTGCATCACCTGCATCAGTCTCATCAGTACCTGCAACTGTGTTTGTAGTATTCTGTGAGCCAAGGGGACTCAACAATCATATCACCCTCGGTGTCAAGACTATCAAAGCCTAAAGGTAAGGTATGGATATATGGTGGAGTTGGAGCAAGCACTAAGCATTGTATGGTCGCTAAATTACGAATGTAAGAACAAGATGAGAAGCTATGCAAATGGTCGTAGTCTAGCAATGATCAAGAAGTGATCCTGAACTACTTACATTCAAACATAGCCCCACCATGTTCTCTTCCCGAGCCTCATCGAAAAGAGACCATCACGGTTACGCACGCGGTTGGTGCATTTTAATTGAGTTTGGTTTCAAGTTCACTACAACCGGATATTAAAAATTCCCATCTGCCACATAACCGTGGGCATGACTCTCGAAAGATTAAACCCTACAGCGATGTCCCAACTTAGCCCATGACAAGCTCACGATCAATGGAGACAATCCTCCATCTCAGGACCCTCTAATCGAACTCGGAATCCCGGTGCACAATACATTTCGACAATGGTAAAACAAAACCAGCAAGACCTCCCGACGTGCCGACACCCTGATAGTAGCCGTGTGTATCTCGTCTCAGGCCACGTCGGATGAGCTACGCATACAGGTGCCAAAATAACCCAGGCTGCCCCGGGGCAGCCCCGCACAGTGTTCTAGTTGGACCAACACTCATGAGGAGCATTGGCCTGGGGGTTGATTAAGAATCCTCAGGTTAATTACTCCCTATGCAAATTTTGGTTGTTATTAGGCAAATGGTAAAACCAATGTTGGGCCTTACTGGAAGAGTTTTATTCAAAGTGAACTGTCAAGAGGGGCCCATAGACCCTCACCATGTTAGGGACGAAAAATTCAACGAACATAACACTGGTATGATGGAAATTAGGGCGACAAGAGTGGAACAAAACACCGAGAAAAAGGCCAAGCCTTCAACCCTTTACCAAGTATATAGATGCATTAATTATATAATAAGAGATATTGTGATATCCCAACATATCCATGTTCCAACATGGAACAACCTGCACTACACCTGCAACTAGCAACACTATAAGAGGGGCTGAGCAAAAGCGGTAACATGGCCAAACAACGGTTTGCTAGGAAGGTGGGTTAGAGGCTTGACGTGGCAATATGGGAGGCTTGATAACCAAGTGGTAGGTAGCGCGACATAGCGATAGAACGAAAAACTAGCAAGCAAAGATAGAAGTGATATCAGGGGTAATGATCATGTTGCCTCCAATGTTCTTAGGGTTGTCAAAAGCTTGCTCCTCGTGAACGTACTCGACAGGGTCCTCGAACACGAACTCGATTCCTGGCTCTACTCGAAGCAACAACACAAGCAACGAAACAACAATCAATCACGGTGCAATGTGCAAGCAACATGAATCAAGACATGCACTATCAGTGGAGTAGAATATGGTGGTTGCGGAGAAGACAAAAAGAAGGAGATAGTATCACATCAATTAGGGGTATCAATGGGCTATGGAGATGCCCATCAATAGATATCAATGTGAGGGAGTAGGGACTTCCATGCAATGGATGCACTATAGCTATAAGTGTATGAAGGATGAAAAGGAAACTAAGTGGGTGTGCATCCAACTTGCTTGCTCACGAAGACCTAGGGGAAATTGAGAAAGCCCATCATTGGAATATACAAGCCAAGTTCTATAATGAAAATTTCCCACTAGTATATGAAAGTGACAAAATAGGAGACTCTCTATCATGAACATCATGATGCTACTATGAAGCACAAGTGTGGAAAAAGGATAGTAACATTGTCCCTTCTCTCTCTCCTCTCATAATTCATTGGTGGGCTTCTTTGGACTCTTTTATTTTGTTGTGGTCTTCTTTGGCCTCTCTTTTTTGTAAAGTCCGAACCACAAAGGGGCCGATGGCCCCATAGGTGATCATGTTGAACCACGACATCTATGGAGCGCCAGGTAGGGGGAGCACTTGTGCGAATCCGAGGTCATAAGCAGTGCATCAATCTTCATCACGGTCTTCTTCATCAACGACTTCATTATCCATGGCGCCCAAGAACAAGTCTGGCATAGCAGCCCACCCTTCATTCTCGAGGGCCCCCTCGCATGTAGCCTCTGATCTCGTGGGAGCTATGGTTGCATCGGGGGACACAGATGCCGCGGGGAACATGACCGGTGAAGGCGGTGCCATCACCGTTCCCCCTATGGCTGAGGTGGGAGCAGGAGCTGCCGGAGGAAGACAACATCAGCAACACCCAGGCGGCCACGCTCCACAATGTGCAGGTGGGGAGAATGTTCTTCCTCCACCCCTACACCTCGCTGAAGGGCGCAGCCGCGATGATGGCGCCTGTTCCAGCGTGAATCATGGCCCCTAGCTTCCCTTGCTACGGGCGCAACTACGGGGCACACACCTTCCTTGCGGCAAGGCAATCAAGATGAAGCACCTGTTGGCATTATGGGAGTCAGTGTACCCAGACTTACCTGCCTGCAGCCCACGGCGTGGCTCCATCAACGGCCTGGTATGGCCCATCTTCAGCATCGACAATACAAGACCCTCGCAAGGGGCCAAGCCTCGCGAGGCGGACAACACAAAGACCTCAAGAGGGAGCGGCCTCCGTAGGCTGGCTCCTGAGGAGCAGAGATTCCTATGCAAGCGCCCATCTCATGAGGTCTGGATAACGTAAGCCATGACGACCACGGCTAGGAGGGCACCAGCGGGCGCAGTACAACAGGTTTCCTCTTTGGTGATAAGGAAGCAAGTGCAGGCGCAGAGTCTCGAGGAATCAGCCAAAGGTTTCCATTTTCGTGCTACAAGACCAAGCCCGCCAGGAGGGAGGTCATCACCGAGCTCACCACGACGTGACGACCAGAAGCTTTGCAGGAAAAGGCCACCTTTCATCAGGATAAGATGTACTATTTGTCTCCCATCAAACTTGGCCGTTTTGGGATCCTCTCCCATCTTCATTTTGGGGGAAGAGGACCAAGGCCACTATAAATATAGGTTAGCCAGCACCATGGGAGGGGGATCGAATCCATTCCTTCCTTGGCTCACACCAACCCAAGAACAGACCTCTTGAGGTAGTTCTTTCGTTGTACTAGTTCATCTTTAGCCCACCACGAGGCCAATCCACCACAAAGCAGGAGTAGGGTCTTATCCCGCAAGGTGGCCCGAACCTGGGTAAACTACCATGTTTCTTTCCCTTCCCATTCATCGAGCTAGGCTGTGTGAGTGGCGAGTTGGTAGGCTGGGGAGATTGAGTTCTTTGCACGCACCCCAGAGTTTGAACCTATCTTGGGTCTGCGGAGTAGCGAATCCGATATTTGGCGCACCAGGTAGGGGTGCATTGGAGCCTCTCTCCCACCGGCTGATTCGCCACCATTCTGCCATCCTCATGGTCGACGCTCGTCGAGTTCGTGCTGAGCGCTGGGCTGCCCTCACTGCCCGTGTCACCCAGACAGCACCTGCGGCGACGGCGCCCCCTGTCCTTCCTCATCGCCCATGGAAAACACCACCACCGGCACCGCGGCCCACGAGCAGCAGGCTTCGTCGCTGCAGCCTTCTATGCGGCTTGATGGACGCACCGCCACTCCATCGCCCATTTCGATGGTTGCTTCATCTTCCCATGCTTGTCACGGGCCGGTGAACGCGTAGCCTGCGTTGCTCATGGCACGCGAGCTTCTACTATCGCCCAACCGATGACCTCCACAAGGACTGGCTGGACCGCGTCGCCGAGCTTGTTAGCGCCGCTGGGGAGGCCCCTGCGCCATCTCCCTCGCTGCCTCCCCTGCCGCCTCTTGTGGGCAACGTGGCCCACGGTGCGCCTCCTCCACCTCCCAGGTAAGATGCCATCCTCGAGCCAAGGCGCGAGGCCCCTCGACGCGACCCGTCACGCAGGGCGCTGGCACGCGATGAAGAAAGCTGCCAAGTGGTGCAATGGCCTTAATGAGAGGCGCATGCGCTCCTAGCACCGCCATGTCAAGACCGCGTGCTGCCCGAGGCGGTGGTGTGCGAGTGCCAAGAGCAGGATCCCCCTCTACGGCAGGCTCCCGTGAGCGCAGCGTGCTGCTGCGCATTCACCCCTAGCTCCGCCGCGTCGTCTGGCCTGGGAACTTCATGCCATACCTGCCTCCACGCTATGACGGCACCCCCGACCCTGCCGAGTTCCTCTAGCTTTACGAGCTGAGCATCAAGGCGGCCAACGGCAACAAGAAGGTCATGGTGAACTTGTTTCCCATGGCCCTCAAGGATGGAGCACGCTCATGGCTCCCGAACCTCCCCGCGGGATCGATCTCCTCCTGGGATGAAATGCGAGAGCGCTTCATTGCCAACTTCTAGGGCACTCACGACAGTGCCCCTGCTACGTGTGACATGTGGTGCATCAAGCAGCAGCCAGGGGAGACCTTGCACAAATACATCCAACGCTTCACCAACGTTCGCCTCAAGATTCCCAAGGTGTCGGATGAGACCATCATTTCGGCGTTCACTGAGGGCGTCCAGGATATCAAGATGAAGGAATAGCTCGCCATACATGAGGACCTGTGCTCGGCTTTGGAGATTTTCAACATGCCAACCAGATGCGCGAGGGCCGAGGAAGGTCGCTTCTCCCTCCTTGAGCTCTCGAAGGCCGATTCAGAAGATAAGAAGGCCACCGCCAAGGATGTGAAGCGCAAGGGCCCAGTTGGGCTCGCGGTCAAACCTATGATGAAGCACGGCGGCGACCACCCAGAGTCTTCCACAACATGCACAACCACAACACCAATGACTGCCAAGAGCTCGGGGCCATCCGACATGGGCGCCTTGACCGGCACCCTGAGCGCAACCACCGCGTCTATGGCCGTGGAGGAGGCCAAGGTGGGGGATGCTGGGACAAACACGACCCCCGCTAGGACTGGCATGATCAGCCTCATGAGGATCGCTGACAGAGCCGGCCTCGTGAGGGCGCTGGGAGGGATCAGCCTCGTGAGGACCGTCCTCAAGGCAATGCTGGCCTTCCTTTGTTGTGGCTACCACAAAGGAGGAACGATGACCACCACCAAGACGAAGGGGCCTGGGGCTTCTAAGAGCCTCATGCCATTGCTTGCATCCTAGGCGGCGCTCAGACACCCGCCTCCCATCGCATCTTCAAGAAGTTCGCTCGCAAGGTGAACGCGGCCCTTCCCACGCTCGAGGCGTCGCGTTCGCTCAGGTGGTCCAAATACGCCATCACCTTCGACTCTACTGACTAGCTCAAGTGCGCGGTCACTGCTGGCATGCTCCCGGTGCTCTGCTCGCCCACTGAGGGAGTCCTGGATTAGGGGATCTCCGGACAGCTGGACTATATCCTTTGGCCGGACTGTTGGACTATGAAGACACAAGATTGAAGACTTCGTCCCGTGTCCGGATGGTACTCTACTTGGCGTGGAAGGCAAGCTAGGCAATACGGATATGTATATCTCCTCCTTTGTAACCGAACTTGTGTAACCCTAGCCCCCTCCGGTGTCTATATAAACCAGAGGGTTTTAGTCCGTAGGACAACAGACAATCATACCATAGGCTAGCTTCTAGGGTTTAGCCTCTCTGATCTCGTGGTAGATCAACTCTTGTACTACTCATATTATCAAGAATAATCAAGCAGGACGTAGGGTTTTACCTCCACCAAGAGGGCCCGAACCTGGGTAAAACATCGTGTCCCTTGCCTCCTGTTACCATCCGCCTTAGATGCACTGTTCGGGACCCCCCTACCCGAGATCCGCCAGTTTTGACACCGACATTGGTGCTTTCACTGAGAGTTCCTCTGTGTCTTCATCATTAGGCTTGATGGCTCCTTCAATCATTGATAGCGATGCAGTTCAGGGTGAGACTTTTCTCCCCAGACAAATCTTTGTGTTCGGCGGCTTCGCACTGTGGGCCAACTCGCTTGGCCATCTGGAGCAGATCGAGAGTTACGCCCCTGACCACCAGGTCAGGTTTGGAAGCTTAAACTACACGGCCGATATCCGTGGAGACTTGATCTTCGACGGATTCGAGCCCTTGCTTAGTGCGCCACACGGTCACGATGAGCATGATTTAGCTCTGCCATCGGACAGTGTCCAGGAGATCGCGCCGGCAACCGCTCCGACCCTCAATTCGGAGCCAGTTGCGCCATCCATGGACAGGTGGATAGACCCCGCCATGGAGGCGGCACTCTCATCAGCGATCGAGCCGAGTATCGACCTTACCCTTCACGGGAGCCGTGACGCCGAACTACCGGATTCCTCCCCGGCCACGGACTCCGAACCGCCAGCGCCCGTGCCTATCGAATCTGACTGGGCACCGATCATGGAGTTTACCTTCGCGGATATTTTTAAGCACTCGCCCTTCGGTGACATACTGAACTCATTAAGGTCTCTCTCCTTGTCAGGAGAGTCCTGGTCGAACTATGTCCGACAGGATTGGGATGCGGATGACGAAGAAATTCGCCGCCCACCCACCACCCACTTAGTAGCCACTGCCGACGATTTAACCAACATGCTCGACTTCGACTCCGAAGACATCGACGGTATGGACGATGATGCGGGAGACAAAGAGGAACCACTGCCCACAGGGCACTGGATAGCCACCTCATCATATGATATATACATGGTGGACACACCCAAAGAAGGCAATGGCGACGAGACAGCCGAGGATGACCCCTCCAAGAAGCAACCCAAGCGCCAACGTCAGCGACGCCACTCTAAGTCTCGCCAAAGCAAAAGCGGTGACACCGGCACATGAGATAATAGCACTCCGGACAGTGCCGAAGACGACAACAATCCCCTCCAGCAAGATTTAGAGCAGGAGGATGGAGAAGCCAGCCCTCCAGAGAGAGCGGCAGATGGAGAGGCGGAGGATGATAATTACATGCCTCCCTCCGAAGATGAGGCAAGCCTCGACGATGACGAATCCGTCGTGCCTGAGGATCCCGTCGAACAAGAGCGCTTCAAGCGCCGGCTTATAGCCACGACAAATAGCCTTAAGAAAAAGCAACAACAGCTTCAAGCTGATCAATATTTGCTAGCCAACAGATGGACCAAAGTCCTTGCGGCCGAGGAATATAAACTCGAACGCCCCTCCAAGTGTTACCCAAAGCGCAGGTTGCTACCCCGACTGGAGGAGGAAGCACCAAACCCTACATCTCCAGCGTATGACACGGCTGATCGGCCACCTCGTGGCCGCGACAGAGAGGCATTTCAGCCAAAAGCTCAGCCCGCACCCCAACGTCACTCAAATAAAAATGTCAGGACATGGGGAAATACGCCAGACTTACGCGACGTATTGGAGGACAAAGCAAAACACACAAGATCAATCTACGGATCGTGAGGGCACGCCACTATATGAGACGATAACCGTCACGTCGGATACAGTAAAAGTAAGTCCGGCCGGGCCGAACACAGCGGACAAGACTCATTTGAGCTGCGTCGCAATACAGCCCAGTACAGAGGCGCTGCACACCCCCTATGCTTCATAGACGAAGTAATGGATCACCAAATCCCACAAGGTTTCAAACCCGTAAATATCAAATATATGACAGCACAACAGATCCTGCGGTATGGATCGAGGACTTCCTCCTGCGCATCCACATGGCCCGCGGTGACGATCTACACGCCATCAAATACCTCCCACTCAAACTCAAAGGACCAGCTCGGCATTGGCTCAACAGCCTGCCAGCAGAATCCATTGGTTGTTGGGAAGATCTGGAAGCCGCATTTCTCGACAACTTCCAGGGGACTTATGTGCGACCACCAGATGCCGATGACTTGAGCCACATAATCCAACAGCCAGAGGAATCGGCTAGGCAATTCTGGACACGGTTCCTAACAAAGAAAAATCAAATCGTCGACTGTCCGGATGCAAAGGACCTAGCAGCTTTTAAGCACAATATCCGCGACGAGTGGCTCGCCCGGCACCTTGGCCAGGAAAAGCCGAAATCTATGGCAGCCCTCACGACACTAATGACCCTCTTTTGCGCGGGAGAAGACAGCTGGCTGGCTCGCAATAATAACATATCAAAGAACCATGGTACTTCGGATACCAAGGATGGCAATGGTAGGTCACGTCAAAACAAACACAAGCGCCGCATCAACAACGACAATACCGAGGATACGACAGTCAATGCCGGATTCAAGGGCTCTAAACCCGGTCAGCGGAAAAAGCCATTCAAAAGAAACACTCCGGGCCCATCCGGTTTGGACCGTATACTCGACCGCTCGTGTCAAATACACGGCACCCCTGACAAGCCAGCCAACCACACCAAAGGGATTGTTGGGTGTTCAAGCAGGCCGGCAAGTTAAACGCCGAAAACAAAGATGTGGGCAGCGAACATCGGAGGACAGAAGAGGTTCCCCCCACAAGTGCGAACGGTGAACATGATATACGCAACCCACATCCCCAAGAGGGAGCGAAAGCGTGCGCTAAGGGACGTATATGCCTTGGAGCCAGTCGCCCCAAAGTTCAACCCATGGTCCTCTTGTCCAATCACCTTCGATCGCAGGGACCACCCCACTAGTATCCGTCATTATGGATTCGCCGCACTAGTCCTAGACCCAATCATTGACGGATTTCACCTCACTCGAGTCCTTATGGATGGCGGCAGCAGCCTAAAACTGCTTTATCAGGACACAGTGCACAAAATGGGTATAGACCCCTCAAGGATCACACCCACAAAAACGACCTTCAAAGGCGTCATACCAGGTGTAGAGGCCCATTGCACAGGCTCAGTCGCACTGGAAGTGGTCTTCGGATCCCCGGATAATTTCCGAAGCGAGGAGTTAATCTTCGATATAGTCCCGTTCCACAGCGGCTATCATGCACTGCTCGGGCGAACCGCATTTGCGAGATTCAATGCGGTACCGCATTATGCATACCTCAAGCTCAAGATGCCAGGACCTCGGGGGGTCATCACAGTCAATGGAAACACAGAGCGCTCTCTCCGCACAGAGGAGCACACTACGACCCTCGTAGCAGAAGCGCAAAGCAGCCTCTTAAGGCAATCCACCAGTTCAGCGATTAAAGACCCAGACACCTTCAAGCGCACCCGGAGTAATCGGCAACAAGACCGCCTGGCACGTTCCGAGCACGCATAGCAATGCGGCCCCCGCCCCAGCCCCAGCCAAACGGCGAAATCCGTGCCACACATACACAATCACGCATTGAAAATACCATGGGCACAGGTGGCGAAGGGGGCACGACTACGGCACGCCCCAAGACGCGGCTCAACCACACTAGGGGCTTCCCACTTTGTTATTTTTCTCTCTTTCAGGACTTTAATCTCTGGAAACCCTGTTCGGCAGTATGATTGCCGGACACATGATGCAGCAACCAAGGAGGCAGAAAGCTACGTCGCACCACTGAACTCCCAGGTGGATTCCGATAACGAGTGAAATACTTGCTTTAAATACCTTTCCTCAGCTTGCCCTTGAAGGGGACATGTCAAATAGTCCTACTTTCTTCTTATCGCACTACTTGTATCATTCTGCTTTAATGCACCTTTTTGAATAAACAATGCATAGCACTAGACTATTATCGCATTCTCTATTCTTCTTTATATATATATATATGTGTGTGTGTGTGTGTGTGTGTGTGTTCATTCATGACATCCAGCATCCGTACACTCTGGTACGACAAGTACGCTAGGGGCTTAAGCATACCCCATAATACGGTGTGAGAAGTCCGAACACTTTTGATAGTGCAGCACTCCGAACTTATAGCATTATATGCATCAGCTCTGAATCTTGTCTTGGGTCAATAGTTGGGTTTGCCCGGCTCCCATGTTTTGGTACCTTACGTTCCGCTATATCGGCTAAGGTAGCACTGGGAGAACTACTACGATTGTGCCCCGGTTCAGCTAGGCTAAGCACCTCAGTAGAGAAAGCTAAAACTGGCTGTCATGATAAGGCGAGAGCTGGTCGCTGTTCGAGAGGTTTCGAGTCCCTAAAGAGTTATGCCGCTTAGACCAAGGAGTCGGCTTTATCCGGCTTAAGGCGTGTATAGCGCCCCAAATTCGGCCTTCCGAATACTAGGGGCTTTGCAAAAATTTAAAATTATAGAATTCTATGGCTAAGTGAGAGTGATAAAGCATTATAGTCCGATTGCCTTGTTCGTTGTGTTGAGCACCTCCCTCGAAGGAACCAAAAGTGGGAAAAAGAGTGCTCAGGTTTATCCCGAACACCCGAACACTCGTGGCATGGGGGCAGAAGCTGATGACTAGCCATATCTTAGATTTGAAAAACAGCCGAATAGAAGGTAATATTCTAAATTCAAACAAGCGTTGCATAGCGCATATGAACAAGTTTTCATAATACAGGATCACATGAGCAAGTTCATTCAAATATTACATCTTTCGCACACTCGTCCGCTACAAGACGGGCACCCTTCAGGACACCCTCATAATACATCTCAGGGTGGCGATGCTCCTTGCCCTGCGGCGGCCCCTCCTTCACCAGCTTCTTGGCGTCCATCTTGGCCCAGTGCACCTTTGCACGGGCAAAAGCCCGGCGGGCACCTTCGATACAGACGGATCGCTTGCTGACTTCCAGCCATGGGCAGGCATCCACAAGCCGCCTCACCAGGCCGAAGTAGCTACTGAGAAGGGAGTCACCAGGCCACATCCGGACTATAAAGCCCTTCATGGCCTGTTCGGCCGCCTTGTGCAGCTCACCAGTTGCTTCAGCTGGTCGCTCATAGGCATCGGGTGTTCGGTCCTAGTATACTAAGACTAGAACAACTTCTCCGTCGAGCTTCGCTCCTCGGCCTGGTCATACTTCGTGGCATCTGACACGCTGCGCGGCAAATCTGTGAATGCTCCTAGAGACCTCCGGACTCGGGTAAGTAACAAGTAATTCACTTTCACATGCTTGCTTTGCATATTGAATGCCTCACCCGCCGCTATCTTCCTCATCGCCTCAATTTCCTAGAGGGCCTTTTGGGCTTCGGCCTTGGCATGCTTTGTGCTCTCGAGGGCCGCGGCAAGCTCGGACTCTCGCGTTTTCGAGTCAAGCTCCAAAGTCTCGTGCTTCTTCACGAGAGCCTGGAGCTCTTGCTGCACCTCGCCCACCCGTGCCTCTTGCCTTTCCCGCTCGGTGTGCTCCTTGGCCGCTTTGTCTTCGGCCTCGGACAGCGCTTGCTTCAGGGCCGCCACTTCGGTCGTGGCCCCTGGCACATTCATGATGATCCTGACATTTCGCAACCACATTTTCTTTTATATATAGACAAGGTATTACTTACCTTTGTTCTCCTCGAGCTGCCTCTTGGCAAGGCCGAGCTCTTTCTCGGACCCCTCGAGGTCCTGCTTCAGTGCGGGGACCTTCATAGTCAATGCGGCAAAGGTCAGCAGTGAAGCCTGCGTACGCATACAGACATACTTATATTAGACTCCTACAGATATTATTGATCCTCTATTCGGCTTTTCTTTGTGAACACCAAACAGAGCATCAGGGGCTACTGTCTATGTGGTAATATTTTTCCTATATTTTAAATACTTACCTCAAAGCCTATTAGAAGGCTGGCACAGGTTTCAGTCTGTCTGCTCTTGGCGGACTGAACCTTCTTGATCACCGCACTCATAATAGTGCGGTGCTCTTCATCGATGGAAGCGCCGCGAAGCGCTCCCAGCAGGTTGTCCGGTGCCTCTGGATGGACAGAGGTCACCAGCACGGGCGTCTTGCCCCTTTTGGAAGGGGGCCGCCTGCCCGAGTCCGGAACCACTGGAGGTTCCGGCGTGGTGTTCGGCTGAGGGCCGAACTGGGAGCCCCCGGGAGCCTTGCTCCCTTTACTCCTGGAGTCTGGAAGGTCGCCCTGAGGCGCCTCCAGGATTGTCTCCCCCCAGCTCGATGCCCCTTGAGACAATACCTCGGCATTGTCCGTCGGGCAAGGGGCGAGGCAGTTCGAGGTGTATCACTATTCATGTCTGACGAGTCCAAGGAACCGTCCGACGATGATACATCGATACGGGCTTGGGGCGGACTGCATAATCATATTCGACGTTCGGAGAAGCAGTTCGACAAAGGTATACTATGAGTTACTCTGGTATCCGAATACTTACGACTTCGCCAGGGGCTTGGCCCTGAGCAGCCACTCATCTTCGCCGTCGGCGGCGGTGGTGGAGCAGTCCGGAAGGAGAGTCCATCCCTTCTTGGACCCTTCGGCCTCCCCGGTTGGGGCGGCCTTCCTTTTCTTGTCTCCCCCGGATGGAGGGGGAGAATCTTCATCATCCTTCTCCTCGTTTTCACGGGAGGAGGGTGTCTCGGTGTTATCGGACGATGAGTCCGATACCACCTGGCGTCGGGAACTCTTTCGGGTTCCCTTGGCCTTCTTCTTGGTCTTGTCCGGCACCTCATAAGGAGCTGGAGTCTGCATCTCCGTCAGGAGAGCGTCCGCAGGGTCTTCAGGTAGAGGGCCGGACAGTTGATGTGCTCCGATGTCTCCACCCAGTCCTGTCAAAGGCATGGGAGCTCAGACCCCACACATGGTTAATATATGGGAAATAAATCACCCTGATAGATGTATAGAACTTACCGTATTTGCATGGCGCTTCGCACTTAGCCCGCGGTCCTCGGTAAGAGAAGGAGGGACCTTGGCGCCCTTGAACAGCACCCTCCAGACGTCTTTGTGCGTCGTGTCGAAGAGCTCGCTGAGAGTCTGGTGCTGGGCCAGGTCGAACCCCCATAAGTTGAAGTCCCGTTGTTGACACGGGAGGATCCGGCGGAAGAGCATGACATGGACTATGTTGACAAGCCTAAGTTTCTTGCTTGTCATGTTTCGGATACACTTCTGGAGTCCGTCCAGCTCCAGCGATGAACCCCAGGACAGGCTCTTCTCCTTCCAGGAAGTGAGCCGTGTGGGGATTCCAGATTGAAACTCAGGAGCCGCCACCCAGTTGGTGTCACGCGGCTCGGTGATGTAGAACCACCCCGATTGCCACCCCTTTATGGTCTCCACGAAGGAGCCCTCAAGCCGCATTCCGCTTGTTGGCCTCCCACCACCTTCAGCTTGATATTGAACGTCTTCATCCATAGGCCGAAGTGGCGCCAGATGCAGAGGAAGGCCTCGCACACGATGATGAACGCCGAGATGTTGAGGATGAAGTTCGGGGCCAGATCATGAAAGTCCAGCCCATAATAGAACATGAGGCCGCAGACAAATGGATGGAGGGGAAACCCTAGTCCGCGGACGAAGTGGGGAGGAAAACCACCCTTTCATGAGGTTCTGGGGTAGGGATGACCTGCCCCGCGGCTGGCAGCTGGTGCGCGATATCCGCGGCTAAGTATCCGGCTCCACGTAGCTTTTTGATGTGTCCCTCCGTGACGGAGGAGGCCATCCACTTGCCTCCCGCTCCAGACATGTTTGGAGAGAGTTGAGGAGAAGGATGTGGACTTGGGCATTGGAGCTCGAGTGCGCGAGAATGGATGAGCAAGGAGGAAGAAGGTGTGGGAAGAAAAAGGTGAGATCTTATCCCTTTATAAGGTCGGACTGAACTATGCGGCCCCACTAGCCTGGTAAAACTCGCTTATCCCCCAAGCGCCGTAATTGATGGCGCGGTTGGGTTACCCACGCTTGTATTGATGAGAATCCCGTAATAATGGGAACACGATCTTTGCTTTGACAAGACGTGTCAAGAAACCACCTCGCGTTATGTGCGGGGCTGGTTAAATAAAAATGGTTCGAATAATTACCGGGCCATGGCATCATCTCATGCTGGCAAAACATGTCAGCAAATTAGATTTGTGGAAATATTATTCTCTCTACAGTGGTATGTGGAACTTATTTTGCAGGATCGGACACTATCCTTGTATTCAAACTCTTCTGTGGTGTATTCGAAGGAGGAACCCGCCTTGGAATACCGAAGACAACACTGCGTGCTGGACTCATCGTCATTGAAGCCTGGTTCAGGGGCTACTGAGGGAGTCCTGGATTAGGGGTCTCCGGACAACCGGACTATATCCTTTGGCCGGACTGTTGGACTATGAAGACACAAGATTGAAGACTTCGTCCCGTGTCCGGATGGGACTCTACTTGGCGTGGAAGGCAAGCTAGGCAATGCGGATATGTATATCTACTCCTTTGTAACCGACCTTGTGTAACCCTAGCCCCCTCCGGTGTCTATATAAACCGGAGCATTTTAGTCCGTAGGACAACAGATAATCAGACCATAGGCTAGCTTCTAGGGTTTAGCCTCTCGATCTCATGGTAGATCAACTCTTGTACTACTCATATTATCAAGAACAATCAAGCAGGACATAGGGTTTTACCTCCATCAAGAGGGCCCGAACCTGGGTTAAACATCGTGTCCCCTGCCTCCTGTTACCATCCGCCTTAGACGCACAGTTCGGGACCCCCTACCTGAGATCCACCGGTTTTTACACCGACACCCACCATCAGCAACGTCCTTGTCACCAAGACACTTATCGATGGCTGTGCGGGGCTCAATGTTCTCTCCGTCAAGACGTTCAACATGCTCCAAATGTCGTAAAACCAGCTTCAGCATACCTGGGCCTTCTCGGGGGTGACCGACAGCTCCACCGTCCCCATAGGGCAGATCTGCCTCCCCGTCACTTTTGGTAAGCACGACAATTAGCACACTAAGCTCATCGACTTCGACATCGCCCACATTCGCCTCCCATACAACGCCATCCTTGGATATCGATCTTTGGCCAAGTTTATGGTCGCGACTCACCACGGCTACAATGCTCTCAAGATGCCAAGGCGCGATGACATCATCACGGTCGCCTGCGACAATAAGGATGCGGTGTGGTCCCTCGAACGCACCTACCAAGCTATCACGGTCGAGAACCCAGATGACGAAGATGCCATCTACCCCCGGAGGTCATCCCCAAGAAGAAGAAGAAGCAGCTGCTCCGTCGAGGATCTTAGGAGGATGGGACGTCTGACGATTGTGCCTCTCGCCTCGTGCCCACTAATGGGGCACCTTCCCCTCTCGCATAGGAAGGCGCACCCAGCGCCCCTCCCAGGTTGGGCTAGGGGGCTCTCCTCTGGTGGGCCCCCGACCTGGCCAGCGTCGCTAGCTAGGAGTTCGGGCACCATGTGGGGGTGTGCTTCAATGTGCGCTTCCGCGAGAGGAGCACAGGCCGTGAGGCGTCGGATGCTCAGGAGTTCATACCAAAGAAATCGAGGAGCTTCAGGAAGCGAGAGCCATGCGAGGCGAGCATAGCCCCACCCCACCTAACGCAGCTCCCTCCCGTTGGCGAGGGCAGCGAGCTTCACGCCTGCGTCAACATCCAAGGCTCAACAGATGTAACATCCCAGACACACCCGCCGGTGGTCGTTACTCCTGGCGGGATCTAGACTGGCCCCACAGATCAATACTTGTCTTTTCTATGCACTTTGTCCTCACTTGTGCGCACCCGGGAGAAACTTCGTGGTCGGTCATCCATCATGAAATTACTCCAAGCTGAGCACGCTTAAGTTTGGAGTTCTTTCTGAATGGGCTCCCGGAAAATGAATTCCTTATTGATATGAGTAGTCTATCATCCCTAATAAGCCAGGCTATCACAACAGGGCCGCCTCTCAGGAGCACTTCTGGCTGTCCCATGTTGGCCGGTGTGAGGGCCCCCCGCACAGCTATGTTCACATGCCTTTCGATCTACCGTGCGCAGCTGCTGCGCACCAGCACCACATGTGGGTCGTCCTGGAGGCTCACAAGGCCAGGCTCAAGGCGGTCCATACGGAGGAGGTGACGGACCCTCGCGAGTCCCCCGGGCGTCTGGAGCCTCGCAAGGCTCAAGAGTTGGATGACTCATGAGGAACGACTTCTACGACATGCATCTTCAGCTACCCCAACTCTTCTTCAGCAGTGGTGCCAAGTGACACTTTTTGGTTTGTTCAGTTGGGGCGCCCCATGGGCTGCATTATCAACAAGTTGTATGGGTCCGTCCATGCGGCATGTATCGTGGCTCCTGAACCTGCCCCCGCGCTACGACGGCACCCCGAACCTGCCGAGTTCCTGCAACTCTACGAGCTAAGCATCAAGGCGGCCAGCGACAACGAAAAGGTCATGGAGAACTAGTTTCCCATGGCCCTCAAGGATGGCGCGCGCTCGTGGCTCCTGAGCCTGCCCGCGGGATCGATCTCCTCCTGGGGCGAGATGCGCGAACGCTTCCTCGCAAATTTCCAGGG